>NC_091459.1:12076937-12376937 GCF_027789765.1 Dendropsophus ebraccatus | reverse complement strand
TTTATCCAGGAAGTGACATCACCATGTTATCCAGGAAGTGACATCACTATGTTATCCAGGAAGTGACATTACCATGTTATCCAGGAAGTGAAGTCTTGATGCAGTAGTAAGTGCAGGGAAAAAACACTTTGGGGGAGATTTATCAAAGGGTGTAAAATTTAGACTGGTGCAAACTTGTGCCACAGCAACCAATCACAGCTCCTCTTTTCTTTCACCAGAGCTGGAAGCTGAGCTGTGATTGGTTGTAGTGGGCAGTTTGCACCAGCCTAAAATTTAAACCCTTTGATAAATCTCCCCCTTTATGTGCATTTCTTGTAATAAGTGTATATTGGTGATTTGTATAACTTTTGGGGGTCAATACAATACTTTAATAAAAATTTTCGCTGGACTTTTCCTTTAAGGCATTGCTTTCTAGTAAAAAAAAAAAAAAAAAACAGCTGTTCTTTGAGTTGTTGCTATGGATAAACTTTTCTCTTTCCTCTGCATTTTATATAAATAAGCTCCAAATAACTATATTCCTGCACCAGTGCTCAAGCTTATAATAAGAATCCCAAAGTCATTCTGTAATTACTGAGCCATTTATAAATGCCAGGCAATTACGCCGCTCCCATTCTAGCAGCACTCGGTAAATGATGCCCTGGGATAAGTCAGCCATGACTCTTACCCAGGCTGCCCGACATGATATAAAAGACTTCTCCCTCCTCGCAGTCCGTCCAAAGCGTATAATAATAATCGCCCGCCACTCGAACAAATGCAGAGAGGCCACGTTTGAGCGGTAAATCAGTATGAATAATAAGAGTGAGCAAAAATAAGACAGTCTGAAAATGGATTTTTATTTATAGTAAAATGTGCAAATGCGCAAATCATTATGCCGAACCTCTTACAGCAATATTTCGCCTAACATCTGAACTATAATTCAAAAATTACAATGTAAAATCCTGCAAATAGTATTGATGTGTTACTATACTGTAGAGATGAAGCCGGAGAATGTGCTGATTATACATTTCTCCATCTCTTTTCCTCTTCTTCCATACAATTCCCCCAGCTTCGTTCCATCCATAGCAGAACAGCGCCACCTAGCTGCCACTCCAGCCTCCAGCTTCGGTGCAAGTAAAGACATCATCAACAGATATCCTCAAGGAAGGCTTTAGTATCCATTGCTCTTTCTTCAGCGACATGCAGTGTATTTCCTTAGAATTTATAGTAATTATCCGGAATTATCAGGTTTTCCATAACCGGGACATTCGGCCTGACCCCCTCCCCACCGTACGCTCTTTAATATTCTATTTTCTCATCAAATATTTATTAGAATTTTTCTGTAGATAATAATAGGCTTGGTTCATGATATGTTTCATTAGTACTCTTCTTTTTAGATAGTATTAGTGAATGGCTTGTGGTTGTAAAGTATTAAAGGAGAAGTCCGGCCAAAATTTATTTTTGATATGTTGTTACTTATGAAAAGTTATACAAATTTCTAATGTACATTAATTATGGGAAATGCACATATAGGGCTATTTCCCTTAATTTAGTAGATCAGGAAGTGTTAGAATTCTCTCAGATCCAGTGACGTCACAACGGAAGGTGTAATTCCTATGGAGTGTCCAGCAGGGGGCGCTCTCTATATAGAAGTCTATGGGACTTTATTGTTTCTATGGATTTCTATGTAATGTAATGTAATGTAATGTAGTGTAGTGTCGTGTACAGTGCTTTATTGAATGAATACATCTATGGAATATTTTGGGGAGCAAGTGTTCCTGCTCCCCAAAGTATTGCATAAATGTATTCATTCAATACATTAGGATATCACAGTAAGCCCGCCGATCTGCCGCATTCCTGCCGCACTCCCGCCGCATGCCGATCCGCCGCATTTCTGGATCAGCGCGGACACCAGGAAGCATCGGGAGCCGGTATATGAGAGCGGGGAGCGGCGGCCAGGCAGGGAGTCAGCAGTGCTACATTACATTACATAGAAATCCATAGAAACAATAAAGTCCCATAGACTTCTATATAGAGAGCGCCCCCTGCTGGACACTCCATAGGAATTACACCTTTCGTTGTGACGTCACTGGATCTGAGAGAATTCTAACACTTCCTGATCTACTAAATTAAGGGAAATAGCCCTATATGTGCATTTCCCATAATTAATGTACATTAGAAATTTGTATAACTTTTCATAAGTAACAACATATCAAAAATTAATTTTGGCCGGACTTCTCCTTTAACCTCTTCTATGCCTGTAGGGAAGGAAAGATATTTTCAAAGTGTTTTGCGACTTGTCTAAAAATGTATTCACTTTCTGGGATTGTGTTAAAATAATTAAAAAAAGACTAAAAAAACCTAAAATAACTAATAATAATAATAAAAAAAAGACCTCCAGGCTCTTGTGCCATATACCACTAAGGCCAGTTATAGCGGCTGCAGTAGTAAAATGCAGCCGTGAAAACAAAGCCATCAAGCAGGATTGGAAAGGTAGCGCTGGACATAAAGAGGAGAAAGTGGCAGAAAGTGGCAGAGATTTGTAATTTAATTATATTTGAAAAAAAATTGTCTTCCAGTACTTATCAGCTGCTGTATGTTCTGCAGAAAGCGGTGTGTATTCTTTCTAGTCTGACACAGTGCTTTTTGCTGACATGTCTGTCCGTGGTTTGAGATTTGTGGTGTCACTCATTTTCCAGTAACTCTGATTCAACTAAGCAAAGACAATGGCCTCACTATCTTGGGGGATAACTGTACCGGGGAGATTTATCAAACATGGTGTATAGTGAAACTGTCTCAGTTGCCCCTAGCAACCAATCAGATTCCACCGTTCATTTTCCAAAGAGTCTGTGAGGAATGAAAGGTGGAATCTGATTGGTTGCTAGGGGCAACTGGGCCAGTCTCACTTTACACCATGTTTGATAAATCTCCCCCAGTGTGTAAAGTGAAACTGGCTCAGTTGCCCCCGGCAACCAATCAGATTCCACCTTTCATTATTCACAGACTCTTTGGAAAATGAAAGGTGGAATCTGATTGGTTGCTAGGGGCAACTGAGACAGTTTTACTATACACCATGTTTGATAAATCTCCCCCCCCCTATAGCTATCTACCGACTTACAAGGGCAATCATGACCTAAATTCCTATACAAGAGCCACTACAGAGTTGCCCAAATTTGAGCCTCATCACCACTTACCCTCTACAGATTCCCTATGTCAGGCTACATTTTATAGCCCATCGAACTGTATACTGTAGATATAACCACATATACTGCTGCACTGGTGGGACACAGAGAACACTGAACCCATCCTACTCCAAGAGTGCATCTTCCTAGCCCCAGAATAGTCATATGCCCCCCCCCCCCGCCTGTTACTATGGAGACGCATAGGCCAGCGAAGGAGTTGTAGACACATAATGGAACTTTTAATAAAGACTATTCGTAAAGTTGCATCATGTTTTAAGTTCAGATACGTAGTTTATTTAAAAAAAAAAAAGTACTGTAAACCAAATTTAGTGTAAATGTGAACATAGCCTTTAACTTAAACTTAAAGTGCTCTCTGCTGCCACCTCTGTCCATGTCAGGAACTGACCAGAGCAGGAAAGGTTTTCTATGGGGATTTTCTCCTGCTCTGGATAGTTCCTGACATGGACAGAGGTGGCAGCAGAGAGCACTGTGTCAGAATGGAAAGAATATACCACTTCCTGCAGGACATACAACAGCTGGAAGGGAAGTACTGGAAGGGTGGAGATTTTTAGATAGAAGTAGAAATCTTTATAACTTTCTGAGACCAGTTGATTTGAAAAAAAAAAAAATCACTGGAGTACCCCTTTAAATTAAACAAACCGACACGAGGACAGATAATTCTGCTACTGTAGTTGTTCTTTTCACCCTAAGCCTAGTATTTTTGCTCAGTGTCTTTTAATGAAAACCAGGAGAGGATTGGAAAAACAGAAAGGCCATGTTCACACACTGTTCAAATTTAGTGGATGGCCGTCATTTAACAGCAAATAATGGGCATTATTTCAAAACAACCGTTTTTTAAATTACAGTAATTATTTGCCATTATATGACGGCCATCCACTAAATTTCAACAGTGTTTGAGCATAGCCTTTCTATTTTTCCAATCCTCTCCTGGTTTTGGTTGAAAGATACAGACCAAATTTCTGATCACAAATATTGATTGTGACCATAGCTTAAAGGATTCCGTGATGAATTGAAGAGGAGAGTTTTCTGCTTGAGATTCTTCGCCTATTTAGCTCTGGCAGAATAGGAGCAGAATTCGATTGTAATGCGAGCAGAATTCAAGCAGAATTAAAGCCCCATTGACTTCTATACGATTCCTCTAGCGGAATCCGCCCAAAGAATTGACATGTCAATTCTTCTGTTGGAACGCGTTTCCGCAATGGAATTTTCCATCCGAAAATTTCGCCGTGTGCACGAATGAGCGGAAAGCACATATAAGCCTATGGAAAGGACTAATGTTAATATTTTATTGGTGGAATTTTCAAGCGGATTCCACTAGCAATTTGATGCGGAATCGACTCGAAATTCCACCTCTTTTCCTTAGTGTGCACATTCCCTAAAAGTGTATTTTATTTTTATTGTAAATAGGAAATACAGTGGTGCCTTGGATTATGAGCATAATTCGTGCTTGTAATCCAAATCACTCATAAAGCGACTCTGTACCCACAATCTGACCCCCAAAACCACTTGTACCTTTGGATAGCTGCTTTTAATCCAAGATCTGTCCTGCGGTCCGTTTGGCAGGTGATGCAGTTATTGTCATAAAAAAGTAATTTTAAAATTGCAGCTCCGTGCCCTACGGGCGTATCTGTGCCCTAACTTTGCACCCCCCCCCCTCCTCCCCCCCCCCCTCCTCATCATTAGGAATGCTCCAGACAGATTGCCTCCTATTCACCACCTGTGTAACCACAGCACATGGGCTGGGTCATTAAGACACCTGTGCAATGTTCAAACAGAAGTAAATGTTCCAGTGGCATTCCTAATGATGAAGAGGGTGGGGAGGAGGGACGGAGGGGGTGTTGCTAGGGGCACAGATACTCCCATAGGGCACAGGGCTGCAATTTTAAAATGACTTTTTATGACAATAACTGCATCACCTGCCGAACAGACCCCAGGACAGATCTTGGATTAAAAACAGCTATCTGACGGTACAAGTGGTTTGGGGGGATCAGATTGTGGGTACAGAGTCGCTTTAAACCAAAGCAAATTTTCCCAAAAGAAATCACTGATATGCAGACAATTGGTTCCACACCCCAAAAATAAGGATTCATTATTCTGAATAACATGTAGAACAGATGAAACAAACATTTAGAAACAGAAGAATCTTTGATATTATAAGTTACTGTACAGTATAGCAATCAGCATGTGAAGTATAATGTATAGTAACTGCATAACCCTGATAACACAGCAGCAGTTTGTAGATACAGGAGTGAGGTTAAGATCCCCATAATGCAGTAGCATAGTACAACAAGCTAGAATAGAGAAGCAGGGCTGCTGCCAGAGATCTGTGTGGTCACAGAACTGAAATGCACCAATGGGGAAGGGGTGTGTTCAGCATTGACCAATCAGGAAGTGAGAATCACAGAGCTGTGCAGGAGGACAGTGACAGAAACTTTTCTATACAGCAGTGTGTATGGCTGAGTGTAAGTGCAGGCACATTATAGCAGCAGTGTGTATAGCTGAGCGTAAGTGCGGGCATATTATAGCAGCAGTGTGTATAGCTGAGCGTAAGTGCAGGCATATTATAGCAGCAGTGTGTATAGCTGAGTGTAAGTGCAGGCACATTATAGCAGGAATGGAGAGGGTGGGAAACGCATAATTTGGAAGGTGAGGGAGACTTCCTGGGTCAGAGTACAGTGCTGTAGACCCCGCTATACAGACCATGCCCCTCCCCCACTCCCCCTCCCACCCAGTACAGGGAGCTCCTAAACCAAAGCAATGCTCTTAAACCAAATTACAATCTGTGAGCTCTTTTAGCAAAACGCTCTTAGTCCAAGTTACTCTTAAACCAAGGTACCACTGTAATAGCATCTGCCACATCATACCATTTCTATTCTTTCTGGCACTATCACTCACCACCTATGGTTACTCTTTTCTCTCTTTCTCCGTTCCCTCACGCTTCTCTTTTCCTTTCGCCCCGACACATTTCAGCTTAATTCCAGCCAGGTTTTCGGCAATGAAATGCAGATGGAATGTTAAACCTGCATTATCTCTAAATAAATGTTTTGTTCTGATTACAATAAATAATCAGTCTTCTCATTAAAGCGTGCCCTAGCATGAGGCCACACAATCCCTTCCTCTGAAAGCCCTTTGCTTCAATGGCGCAGCCATGACAGCTGTTCCTATTAATAACTTATTACCAACATTGTGTTCATGCTGTGTATCAAGATCTCTGAGTCATGAACGAGTCCTGTATGTATCCGTTTGATTCTCATACAGCGCGGCCTTAGAACAGTGCAACCTAGATAATGAATAGGATCCAAGTATAAGACCTACGATCAATAATGGATTTCTTTTTGTCCACTATAATAGTGTAGGTGGCATGCATTCATTTTCATATCTAATTCCTGCGACAGGGTAGTGGAAATTGCTTCGGCAAGAGGGATAATGTCTCCCGGACTGGCATGTGTTCCTATAGGCAGGAATACAATCATTCTTATCACAGACGGCAGAGCGTAAAGCCTGTGTCACACAAGCTCCAAACCTCAAGTGTCTCATCACAGAAGGAAATGTAGCATTTAATCTCCGCATTTCCCGCCGCCTTCTAATCTTTCGGGGATTCCAGGTTCCGATCACACCGACTTTGTATACTTATAAGAAATACTGGAACTACTTGGCAGTTCATGTAGCCGAATGGCAAACAAGCTCCGAAGGTGAAAAGTTGTAGGAAAAGTTCTGATTACTTTGTAATAAGAGCAGGAAATGAAATGGTAATCAGATGATTTTTGTATAAAAAAAAAATAAAAATAAATATATATATATACAATTTAAGGCCATGTTCACACAATGTATGTATTATATAAATCAGGGCCATTGTTGCAATTTGATTTAGATAACACATACGTTTTATGTGAATGAATAGAATCCCGGCCACAGTGTATGCACATAGTATATGGTCCGGCCGGGATTCCATCCGGCCGCACGAAAAACTGACATGTCAGTGAATAGCGGCCGCAGAAGACATGTCAGTTCACACAATGGAGCATGCAGCTACAGCCGCACGCTCCATTGTGTGCAGCAGTGAATTGAGATGATTTTTAGTAACAGCCGGGATGATCTTCAGTAACAGCCAATGTGATACGTAGTGTGAACATGGCCTGACACAGTGTTTTACGCTTTTGAGTAAACTGCACTTTACAGCTATGTTCACACACATTATAACAACGGCCGTTGTTATACTGTCTGAACACCTGCAGGTGTTGTGCAAAAGTAAGTATAGTAGGAGTACTGGATACATTCATTGCTATAGTTACCTTTATTCAATAAGTGCTGCAGCTGTTCCTCTACTCCTAACAGATCTTCACTTATATTCTTCTTATGTTTTGAGTCTAAGGATGAGCGAATTTACAGTAAATACAAAGCAAAGCGCTTTGTTCCTATGTGTATTCAGCTGAAAAGGCTGCAATTGCTGACTCTAAGCTGCTGTTACATTCCCACAGCACACGGGACAATGAGAATAACAGTCGTTTTCTTTCCTTCATCCTCAGCCCAAATTTTGTTAAAACTTTAGTTTTATTAATATTTAATTTAGGTAGTTTGTGGCACTGGGGGGGGGGGGGGCTACCTTACATAGTAAATAAGGTTGAAAGACAAGAGTCCATCAGGTTCCACCTACTGTGTTGATCCAGAAGAAGGCAAAAAACCTTATGAGGCAGATGACAATTGCCCCATCACAGGGAGAAAATTCCTTCTCGACTCCAATGGCAATCAGAATAATCCCTGGATCAGCGTCCTATCCCATGTATTCTAATGCCATTAACTTGTCATATTATATTTTTCAAGAAAAGCATCCAGGCCTCCCTTGAACTTATTTAATGAATCGGTCATGACATCATGTGGCAGAGAGTTCCACAGTCTCACTGCTCTTACAGTAAAGAATCCGCGTCTGTGCTGATGGTGAAACCTTCTTTCCTCTAGACGTAGAGGATGCGCCTGGTCATGGTTACAGACCTAGGAGTAAGGAGATCACCAGAAAGATCTCCGTACTGTCCATGTATATATCTGGACATTGTACCTTATGGCTCTTGGAGGACAAGGAGGACTAGATGTAGAGCACTGCTTCAGTGTGACCTGGACATCCATGCATCAATGACCTTTGGTCATGAAGGGGTTAAACCATTACCGCAAATGAATATGCTATTATAGCCCTATTGCGGTGTTTTTTTACCATAATAGGATGTAACAGTAAGTCTAGTGAATGATGCTGGTTGTAATATACTGCTGTCGTCCTGACACAATTGCCGGGTTTAGCGTTCTCACGGAATCCGTGCTTAAAGCCTCATCGGCGGCAGACAATAGTAACTGCAGCATCTAATGAGTTTGACCGAGGGAGATGGACTCAGTTACCTTGGTAGCTAAAGATGTAATAAAAGTCAAACAATAAATAATGTGTACTCCAAAACTGCGACAAACTAACTATAGTCTATCCTATCGACAGAAAAATGAACAATGTACAACTCTTTCATTGTTTGGATAAAATAAAAAAAAAAGTAAAAAAAAAAATAAATTTCAATAAATAAAACCACTCAGTTGTGAAGCTTGTCCTTATGGGGATAAAGTTTTATCACCAACGTCACCTTTCACACTCACACATTTCCGCTTGACTTGCTGTAATTGTGGAATCTTGAGAATGCTATTATACTACGTATATCTTCATAAAACTACGGCCGTTGTTGCCAATTGCAACAACGACCGTGATTTACACGGAAATTTATGTTACATTGCTGTCTATGGGATCCAGGCTGGAGTGCATACACACGGTATACGCTCCGGCCGGGATCCCTAGCGGCGCCGCAAGAAACTGACATGTCAGTTTTCTGCAGCCACTATTCAATGATTAGCGGCCACAGAAAACGCTGTCAGTGCACACTATTAACCATGCAGCTCCGGCCGCCTGCTCCATTGTGTGCTGTGGGGAATTCTGATGGGGGCGCGAACGGATACTCGTCCGCATCAGAACTCAGCGGTGTGCGGCCGGGATGATCTTTTCTGAGACCAGCCGTTCCGTGACCTGGCCGGGTCCCTTACGAGGTCTGAACATGGCCTTATGGTGAATTCTGCCTGATTTATTAATTTGCGATTTAACATATTGGTTTGTATAAAAAAAGAGAGGATGTTGACTAAAATTGCTTAAATATTTACTTCTTGTCTTTTGCTCTTAGGCTAGATTCACACCTAACAGATCCGCAGCAGATTTCGCGCTACAAGTTCGCAGTGGGTGCGGCGGGACAGCGCACTGATTGGCTAAGCGGGATGCCAGGATGCCGGGAGCAACAGAAGCAGGACAGAGCGCAGACAGGTAATGTATTCACCGAACCGCGGAGGGTTAAAGAGGGGGGGGGCATTTACATACTCACAGTGGGATGAAAATTCCCCTGCAAGTATGTGACCCTATTCAGAATGACATTAAGGGATTTGCAGCGGGTTTTGTTACGTGTGAATCTACCCTTAACCCTTAGGCCTTATTCACACGTTCCGTAATTTACGGATCCGTATTTCCGTATCCGAGTTAGTGCACATTGAAGTCTATTGGGCTATTCACACGATCAGTAGCAGAAATGGATGAAAATCAATCCGTAAAAAAAAAAGGACATGTCCTAGTGCGGACCGGGTGCGGACCCAGATTTTTTCACGGATGCTCTCATTGACATCAATTGTCTACGGATTGTTTGCGGATTGCAACATGTTTGGCATCCGTATTTCCGTAGAAAAATATGGATAACTCATGCTCCTATTGTGCACAGCAGTATATAGAAGTGCTGGGATCTATAGTTCTCCGGATCTCCGGGCGGACAGCTGACGGAATTCCGCGGACATTTTCCGCGAGAATTCCTCAGTCTGAACCTGCGGCTGCATCAGACCCCCTCCTGCGGCTGCATCAGACCCCCTCCTGCGGCTGCATCAGGCCCCCTCCTGCGGCTGCATCAGACCCCCTCCTGCGGCGGCATCAGACCCCCTCTGCGGCATCATCAGACCTCCTCTGCGGCGGCATCAGACCCCCTCCTGCATCATCAGACCCCCTCTGCGGCATCAGACCCCCTCCGGCGGCATCAGACCCCCTCCGGCGGCATCAGACCCCCTCCTGCGGCATCATCAGACCCCTCCTGCGGTAAGGATGCGATCTCCTATGCGATCCTCCTGTGCCGTTCTGCCTTCAGTGCTCTTAATTGATTCATTGATACTTTCCTAACCACATAGTAAACACCAATTTATTGAGCTAATTGGTAATGATGATTGGCAGCTGGGCTACAAAGGTACAAGTACCAATTACCTCAATAAATTGGGGTGTTGATTGTAAACACCCCAATTTATTGAGGTAATTGGTACTTGTACCTTTGTAGCCCAGCTGCCAATCATCATTACCAATTAGCTCAATAAATTGGTGTTTACTATGTGGTTAGGAAAGTATCAATGAATCAATTAAGAGCACTGAAGGCAGAACGGCACAGGAGGATCGCATAGGAGATCGCATCCTTACCGCAGGAGGGGTCTGATGATGCCGCAGGAGGGGGTCTGATGCCGCCGGAGGGGGTCTGATGCCGCCGGAGGGGGTCTGATGCCGCAGAGGGGGTCTGATGCCGCAGAGGGGGTCTGATCATGCAGGAGGGGGTCTGATGCCGCCGCAGAGGAGGTCTGATGATGCCGCAGGAGGGGGTCTGATGCCGCAGAGGGGGTCGGTCCGATGCCGCCGCAGGAGGGGGTCTGATGCAGCCGCAGGAGGGGGTCTGATGCAGCCGCAGGAGGGGGTCTGATGCAGCTGCAGGAGGGGGTCTGATGCAGCCGCAGAGGGGGTCTGATGCCACAGAGGGGGTCTGCCATTCATTCACTGCTCAGTTGAAGTCTGGTCCAGCAACGGATGGAATACGGATGGAATACGGATGTCCAATCCGCAATTTCTCACGGGTTGTTTCAGGACCAGAAAAAAATACTGAACGTGTGCATAAGGCCTTAGAGGCTAATTTCAATTTTTTCGTTTTAATTTTTTCCTCCTTGTGCTTAAAAGGCCATAGCACTTGCATTTTTTCACCTAGAAACCCACATGAGCCCTTATTTTTTGTGCCACTAATTGTACTTTGCAATGACAGGCTAAATTTCATAAAGTACACTGCGAAACCAGAAAAAAATTCAAAGTGTGGTGAAATTGAGAAAAAAAAAAAAACAACACATTTCTTTTATTTGGAGGGTTTCCGTTTTTACGCCGTTCGTCCTGGGGTAAAAGTTACTTGTTATGCATGTTCCTCAAGTCGTTACGATTACAACGATATGTAACATGTATAACTTTTATATTATCTGATGGCCTGTAAAAAATTCAAACCATTGTTAACAAATATATGTTCCTAAAAACCGCTCCATTCCCAGGCTTATAGCGCTTTTATCCTTTGGTCTATGGGGCTGTGTCAGGTGTCATTTTTTGTGCCATGATGTGTTCTTTCTATCGGTACCTTATTACAATTTTTCTGGATTTGATGCGACCAAAAATGCGCAATTTTGCACTTTGGGATTTTTTTGCTCTTACGCCGTTTACCATACGAGATCAGGAATGTGATTAATTAATAGTTCGGGCGATTACGCACGCCGCGATACCAAACATGTTTATTTATTTATTTTTATTTATAACATGGGAAAAGGGGGGTGATTCAAACTTTTATTAGGGGAGGGGGCTTTTTATTAAAAACAACAGTTTTATTTTTACTTTTACACTTATACTAGAAGCCCCCCTGGGGTTAGGGTTGTTCCTCCCTGGGGTCAGGGTTATGCCCCCCTGGGGTTAGGGTTATTCCCCCTGGGGTTAGGATTATTCCCCCTGGGGGACTTCTAGTATAAGTACACTGATCTCTCATACATATAGATCGATGAGATAGGCACATTGATTGCTTCCGGCTGCTGCAGCCGTAAGCAGTCGAGTTCCAAACCATGATCAGCGCCATTACGGCACTGACCCCGGATGGGGTTAGATGTGTGGATCGCTCCTCCGGGACAATGTCCTGGAGGAGCGATCCTCCCCACTAGACACCAGGGAACAGCTGCATCAAGTAATCGGATGCACCCGGGACTGCGGCGGTTCAGAGCGCGGCCGCCGCGCGGCCCCGCTCTCAACACATGGAGGCGGCCCTGGACGTACGGGTACATCCAGGGTCGCCTAAGGGTTAAAGATAACCAATCACTGGGTTTTATTTATTTATTTGAATCTCTTATTTAATTAGTAATAATGTTATTTTATTGTTTTTAAATATGATTACCTTTTTTTTTCGGGCCATGTTTATGTTCTGCAGCCATTCTCCTTTATGGGCTTGCTCTGGCAACTTTGAAAAGAGTTGGTGTGAGCCCGGAACTTCCTGGCATGCAGAGCGGCAGGAAGGGCTTCCATGAGCCTTTGCCTGCCACTCAATACATAGTAATATTGCGCTGGACGCTGTGTATTATCTAGTGTCGCTGCACCTGTCCCTATGTCTGTTTATAAATATATAGGCTGCCTTTGCAGTCTGTATCTAATACTTTACCTGATCCTGTGTGCCACTGCTGTTCCGTCAGGCACTGCCATCTTGGTGACATCACTGTGTACTAGCGATGGAATGCAAGTGGCGTCAACAAGATAGCGGCACCTGACAGAACAGCAGCAGGACACAGGATCAGGTAAAGTATTAAATACAGACTGCAATATCTGTATCTTTAGAAATGGATTTAGGGACAGGTGCACTTCTATGATAGGGAAAGTTAAAACTTGAAAGGTAACATCTTCACTGTTGTTTTATTTTATAAATAATCAAGCTATTCTATAATGTGTGAAAAGGAGCAGTAACAAGAGAGCTCTTCTATTAACTAGTAAAGTAGTAGGAGGCCAGCACTACTCAAATTACAATATTTTGATTCATTTGAAAGTTTCTTTAAAGAGAATCTGTCACTAGGTTTATTCCACCTTAAATGAGGGCAGCATCAACTAGTGACAGAAATGCTGAACAGATCGGTGTATTACTTACATCATTCTGTTCAGCCGTTCTCCTAAGATGCAGGAGAATAGGATTCTTGCCACACCCCTTCCCCGCCCTCCAGCTGCTGATTGACAGTTGGCTGCCTATACACAGCATTGATAGATAACTGCCAATCAGCAGCTGGTGGGCGGAGTTTTCTGCTTCTTATGGAAATCCAGGACTACTGGGCTCATGCACATAATGGAGAGGACTACTTATTGTCCATGTTATTCAGGAGGAGATCTGCACAGAACAATGTAAGTGATCCATCAGCCCCTGCTGACCGCAGCAGGGCTTACCAGCTACAGCCTGTCACCCACTTCAAAATGATAATCTATACAGACTATAATTTAGAAGTGGGTGACTAGCTTCAGCTAGGGAGCTCTGCTGCAGTCAGGCAGGGGTTAACCCAAGCAAGAGGCGGTGGTGCTGGGGGTTTGGGAGACACTGCAGTGTAGTCCCCCACACCCAACCCCCGCCTCCGGCTGGTAGTGTCCCATCCCCTCTGAGCAGGGCCCCCATTGAAACAATAAATCATGAATTTACCTGTCACCTGTTCCCCCGCAACTTCTCTCCCAGCAGCCGTGCATCTCCCTATTTTCCTGGGCAGGCGGCATAGTACACTGGGAACATGAGGAGGTGCACAGAAGAAGAGGAGACGAGCGGTAACTGTCTGGACGGGGCAGATAGGGACAAGACATGACAGTGAGCCCTGATGCTGAAACCACCCTCTGTCCCTACCTACTTGCCTCAACCGGCCCTAGGCAGCCATGGACAACCACGATGGCGTTCCCTGTGCTAAATATGTGCACACAGAACAAGACAGACAACGAAACACAAAATAGGATAGTCAAATGGGCAGAGTAGTACAAAACAAGTAACAATTGGATAGTCAAAAGTCAAAGCCAGAGGTCAGTAGTGAGCAGTGTAACCCTTGCACTGCCAGAAGGCTGAAAGGAAAGCGAGTGTGTCAGACTAAAGGCAAAACAGGCCCAGTTCACACCAGGCTTCAGTGCACATTCCTGACAGCAACCTAGTGAGAGTTACGGATAAAATATAGGCGTGTGGTTAAATAATATTAAAAAGCTAATAAAATTAAGAGAAATATAAACAGCTAATAATGGAATAAAAAAAAATATATTGTTAAAATAAAATTTTAAAAAGCAGTTTATAGTGGTGTTTTACATTGCAATGGTGCACAAGGCCAAGTTAATGGAGCTAGTCCCTCATTAGTATGTCAACCTCTAACTAGCACAGGCTTTATGCTGCCGAACAGCTGCTCTCCTCGAAAGGCACCAGTTGCTGCTGTGCTATTTGCAGAGAACGGCATGCTTGATTTCATGCTAGCGCTAGGAGACACATACAGCCCCTGCCTTAGGCTACGGCAAGCTGAAACTAACACACACTTGCAGGCTTAAAATTCCATTCAGATACGGTGACAGCCCGCTATCCGGCACATTAACTATTTATCTCAATCTATCTGTACGTAATGAAACTTCATAAAATTCAAATTTAAAAAGTCATCACCTACCCGAATCTCTATCAGGACATACAGGTTAAGCGTCAACGCTTAACCCAATTAAATTTCAACTATGAAGCGGTTTCCTCTAAAGGATAACTCCATTAGAGGACCTGAGCACTCTACCGTTCATTGCACGTTCTGGATATTTGTTCTATTCTTCCCAAGGTGACTTTTATATGGAAACATTTTCCATTACATATCCCAGTACAGAGATTTTATTAAATGTTGTACATCTTTTTTTTTTTTTTTTGCAAGCTTACTTAAGTGACCATGCTGTTTAATGTACATGAATACAAGCTCGAGACAAATGAGTCAGGGAATAGGTGAAACACCTCAGGGCTGTTAGAAAGACAAATACAAACCTGAAACTAGTGAAGCACTTTCAAATGAATCTTAAAGATAATCCAGATCAATTGAGATTTATTGAAGTGGAAAACTCCGTAGCGCCGGACAGATTCGTGATTCCTTCCTGTAACGTTTATGCAGCAGGGAACGAAAACCAAAAAGAAAACGATCTTCACTCATTCACACATCCGCAATTTTGGACCCGCAATTGCAGACGGATTATGGGCCCATTTGTTTCTATGGCTAATAATAATAATAGCAACAATGATAATAATTAGAAATGAGCGAAGCAGGCGGGAATTTGTTGTGTGAATTTTCGGTCAAACTCGTTAAAATTCGTAAATAAAAACTTAACGAGTTTCATTAAAACAGCCAAAACTATAGTAACTACAGCACTGTTGTTAAAACATGTTGTTGTAAAAGTGTCAAAAATTGGAAAATCACAATTAAAAAAACATGTGCAGCCGCCATTTTTTTTTTTTTTTTTTTTTTTTTGCGATTTTCCATAACAAATCGTTGGGAATTTGCTTTGCAGAAAAAAGTGAATTGAAAGCGCGATTCGCATTGAATTTGCATTCGCCAGATTCATTTAGCTCATCTCTAATAATAATAATGATGATAATAACAATAAAAATAATAATAATAATTTTTTGTAAAATAACTTCATATTTCAAAGTTTTCCCATATCCGACCCCCTAATTGTAATATCATGATCTGATTTGTAAGATACAGCCTGTGGCCAAACTAAGAAGATACCCAAAAATCCCATCCATACGTCCAGTAGTTGCTGATGCGTATTATTCCAGACAATGGGCTGTAATGTGGGGCTGCTCTTCCCTTTGCTGCTCCATTTGGAAGGATTTTTCATGCTTTGGAATATGTCTACAACCTTTACCTTGGCACTACGCTTTTGGGCTGGAAATGTTTTTCCTGCATCTGCCAAACCCAGATGCATCCAGCAGACTGCCAGATGGCGAGGAACAATTTATCCGATCACTCAAAAGAATATTCTAAAATCTATAACATCATCCAGTATTATATGTGATCTGTTTCTTAGGATCACTTTTTGATCAAGTTTTATATTGCCACAGCTGCGATGCATGGCAACCTCAATGAAACAAAGCAAAAAGCTAGCCTGTGCCACATGGCCCACCATTTTAAGAAACTCTGTAATAGGTTTTATTAGGCAAAAAAGCCTCTTTCTGTACTCAAAAAGCAATTTTCCAGCCTTCTCACACTCACTTCTTATCTGTGCATTATCAGGCAAATCTGTGTTCATTAAAGAGAAGCCAATGAAGACGGGTTCTGCTGTGTCCATTATATCCTATGGAGTGGGGAGGGGCCGAGGGAGATGAGTGAGAAGGAAGAGGAGACAAGAAGGTCAGCTGTTTGTAGACTGTCTGGGCACCTAAAACGCTGAATTCAGGGGTCAGAAAGGTCAGTACTTATCTAGGAACTTGCTGAGAGAAGATTGTAGGGTGTTGTGCTGTGCAGGACTGCTCTGTGCTCACTCACTCCTCTCAGCCCCTCCCCTCTCCATAGCCACATAATTGACACAGAAATCCTTCTTCTTCTTCTTCTGAAGTCAGGGGGGACCTAGGAAAACAGCTTTTTCAGTACAAAAGGCAACTCTTTTGGTAAATAAAACCTATTACAGAGTTTCTTAAAATCACTTGTACTATAGATATTTAATGTTTTCAGAAAAATGACCATGAAATTACTGTTACGCTTTAAGTAAACTTTTAAATACATGTGAAGCATATTGACTGCTATGATATAACATATTGGGGGGATTGATCAAGACGGGCGTACTCGTATGTCGGTCTTAAATTAAGCCCCACCCCCTTTCCCCGGCCATATTCACTCACTAAGGGTACTGTTAGACGGGCCGATAGGGGCCCGATAACAACTGTGAACGAGCGCAGATCTGCTAGATTGGCACTCTTTTACTGGGCCTATTACACGGCCCGATAATCATTTAACAAGGGCTGCAAGGACATCGTTACCGATGTCCTTGCAGCCCTTGCTTAGATGGTATACTTTACCTATCCACGCTCCAGGGCTGCTGCTGCGGTCCGCTTCTCCCCGGATCCCGCGCGCTCTAGCTTCAGAGTGGCCTGTCAGCTGACAGGCCGCTTAGCCAATCACAGGCCGTGGCGGTCCCAGCCTGTGATTGGCTGAGGGGCCTGTCAGCTGACAGGCCACTCTGAAGCTAGAGCGCACGGGACCCGGGGAGAAGCGGACCGCAGGAGCAGCCCTGGAGCGTGGATAGGTAATGTATATCATCAGTCGCCAGCCATAACACGTAGCAGTGCGCGTTCAGCGCCCGACAATTATAGGTTCTAACCTATATCCACGATCAGCCGGTGATCGGCCGATTATCATTCCGTCTAATAGTACCCCTAGAGGCACATGCCTCTTAGTGAATCCGGCCAGCCGTACACCTGGCGCAACAAATCTACACCTGCCTCCAGCAGATATCAGGCTAGTCCTGTGTTTTGAGAATCTTAAATGAGGCTCCACGGGCTCTTTTTTTTTTAAATTAATGTTTCCCAGGGAGCAATGCACCTAGGAATTCACTGCATTGGTCGCCGCTTTAACCAGCAGCTGGTAGTGTTATCTTTGGCTGGTCTCCCTGAGATCAATGATCTGTTTCCGACTTTAGCTATAAGTCATTTACAATACATATTATAAGTTACTGACTGCAATTCATGTTGTTTAGTGAATATGAACTAAGAGGACTGGGTTCAACATGAACCTTTTAAGATGCTGAAATTATCTCAAGAGCTAGAGAGGTTACAGAGAAGCCAAGTAATCTGACTAACGCCTCGTACACAGTACAATATTACAGGAGAAAAGTGGAAAAAAGAACTTTACAATCACATTGAGACTTTTTGTTATTCAGCCTCCTGCTAAGTTTACAGACTGTCATCCATGAAGCTTATATTAGTAACTGAACGTGTCGTCCTCTGGTTTTTTATGCAGAAGCCTCTAACCTTTTGTGTTGTTCACATTCTGCTGTATGTTTCTTCTATTTTTACCATTTACATCATTGCTGAATGTGCTGGTACATAGGAAAATAAAGCTATAGATGGAGGAGTTCCTGCAGAAAATAGTAGATGGGGAAGGCTGGTCAAAGACATAAGCAAAAGAAGAAAAATATTATTGTAGAGGTTCTGCTGGGGCATTTGCCACCTTAACCCTTAGAGGACGGGGCCAATTTCAATTTTTGCGTTTCCGTCTTTTCCTCCTTGTGTTTAAAAGGCCATAGCACTTGCATTTTTTCACCTAGAAACCCACATGAGCCCTTATTTTTTGCGCCACTAATTGTACTTTGCAATGACAGGCTGAATTTTTGCATAAAGTACACTGCGAAACCAGGAAAAAATTCAAAGTGTGGTGAAATTGAAAAAAAACAAAACGCATTTCTTTTATTTATTTTTTTTTTTTTTCGTTTTTACGCTGTTTGCCCTGGGGTAAAACTGACTGGTTATGCATGTTCCTCAAGTCGTTACGATTACAACGATATGTAACATATATAACTTTCATTGTATCTGATGGTCCGTAAAAAATTCAAACCGTTGTTAACAAATATATGTTCCTATAAATCGCTCTATACCCAGGCTTATAGCGCTTTTATCCTTTAGTCTATGGGGCTGTGTCAGGTGTCATTTTTCATTTTTTGCGCCATGAAGTGTTCTTTCTATCGGTACCTTGATTGCGCATATGCGACTTTTTGATCGCTTTTTATTACAATTTTTCTGGATTTGATGCGACCAAAAATGCGCAATATTGCACTTTGGGATTTTTTTGCACTTACGCCATTTACCGTGCTCCCTGACGTAGTTCCGGTGGAACGTAACGCGTAGGGGTATCATAGGCCGCAACGTGTCGCTCCTCTCCCTCTGTGTTTGGTGATGTGTATCATTTGATTTATTGTTAATTATTTATGTCCTAGTCACCTTCATATCACACATGTACACTGTTGGTTTTGATTTGTACACCTTTTGTCTATTGTTCATGGTGTCTACCTAGCCTGCATTTGTTTGAGGGTTGATGGAGCTATATTAGATGACCGTATGCTGGCCTGGGGGTCCTCTATACCGTTGTAACGCCTGGAGTAGTGGATCCACTGGACCGTCACTAGCGATGGCACTAACCTCACCAGGGAGTCTAAGGGGCCGCTGGTTTTCACCAGAGCCCGCCGCAAGGCGGGATGGACTTGCTGCGGCAGGTCGCTACCCCTGGCTTGGTTGCTAGTGACAGCAGGTGAGGCGTGGCAGGAGCAGTAGGCAGGAGATGGTGCTGGCAGAGGTCTGCAGGCGTAACCGCAGGTGACAGGCTGAACACAGGAGCAATAGTGTAACAGAGGAGCAGGAACCAGGAACGAGGACTAGGGACCAGGTAGCGGACAGGAATCAGGAACAAGGACTAGGGACCAGGTAGCGGACAGAAATCAGGAACAACAGGGAGCTGGGCCAAACGCTATGGGAAGCATGTAGAGGCTCCAACACCTGGAAGGGGGCAGGGCTGGAACTTATAGGGGAGTAATTGACATACAAGCCAATTAGGAGCGCACTGCCCCTTTAAATCTGAGACAGCCGGCGCGCGTGCCCTAGGAGGCAGGGACGCGCGTGCCGGTCGGCCGGCAGAGCGGGTGACAGGAGCGGGGCGAGGTAAGGCGCCCCCCGGGGCTGAATTAGTAGCAGTGCCGGGTCCCTACACATGGACCCCGGCGGCTGCATGGAGAGGTCACGGCGGTGGCCTGGAGCATGGGACACCACCGCGGCCGTGACAGTACCCCCCCCTTTGGCCTCCTCCTCTTTCTTGCCTGCAGATGGAGGCAAATCAGTGATGAAGTCCATCCCTATGTGGCGAGGGGATGTGGATTTGCGGATGAAACCCTTCTGTAAGTTCTCCTGGATGAAAGAGGACATGGCCTCAGTCTCGGGTACGGAGAGAGGGTACACCCGACCTTGTGGAGAAGTTCCAGGAAGGAGGTCTATGGGACAATCGTACACCCGATGAGGTGGTAGAGAGTCCGCCTCCGTGGCAGAGAAGGCATCAGGCAAGTCTTGGTATTCCACCGGTAGGCCGGATAGAGGCTTGGCGGGGTCGGTAGACAACATAGAGTACTTGGGCTGAGGTGATCTCAGACACCGGTTGGAACAGTCCTGACCCCAACTGAGAATCTTCCCGGTTCTCCAGTCCAGCTTAGGGGCATATAATCGCAGCCAAGGGAGTCCCAGGAGGATGGTGGAAGAAGAATGGGGCAGGACGTAGAAGAAGATCTTTTCCTGATGTGAGGTGCCCACTTGGAGGACTAGAGGTGCAGTCTGGTAGTGCACATGGTCGGTAAGAATCTCGCCCGTGACCGAGGAGATAGTCAGGGGTCTGGCTAGTTGGGTCACGGGTAGCTGCCATCTTTGGACCAATGTAGCTGCAATAAAACTGCCTGCTGCCCCAGAATTGACAAAGGCAGTAGTCTGGTGATTTTGTCCCGTGGGTGTCTGGATGGAGACTGGCATAGACAACCTTGGAGAGGTGGCACTCACACTTAGGGAGGTCTCTCCCACCGGACCTAGGTGCTGGTGTTTCCCGGACGCTTGAGGATGTTGGGGACATCTCAGCCGAAAGTGATCCGGACCACCGCAGTAGAGGCAGAGATTCAGCTCCAGACGACGAATTCTCTCATCAGGCTTCAGGTTAGCCCGTTCCACCTGCATAGGAATCTCCGGAGTCGGCTGGGACACCGGAACATCAGGATTCTGGAAGCCCGGCACCAGCTGGTGATGGCGACGGGACAAGCTTAGTCGCCGTTCATGCCAGACCTCCTCCTCTCTCTCAGAAAAACGAGTATCGACCCTGGTGGCCAGTAGGATGAGTTCGTTCAGGGAGGTAGGTAGGTCTCGGGCGGAAAGCACGTCTCTCACCTGACTGGACAGGCCCTTCTTGAAGGTAGCTATTAGAGCGGCCTCATTCCAGTCTAATTCCGCTGCCAGGGTGCGGAACTGGATGGCGTAGTCGCCAACGGAGGAGCTCCCTTGAGAGAGGTTGAGTAGAGCAGTCTCAGCCGAAGACACACGGGCAGGTTCCTCAAAGACTGAGCGAAACTCGGCCAGGAAGGTTCGGAGATTGGCAGCAGCAGGGTCATCTCGGTCCCACAGCGGCGTGGCCCAAGCCAGAGCTCTACCCTCCAGTAGGCTGATGATGAAAGCCACTTTAGAGCGCTCAGTGGAAAACTGACTACTTAAAAGTTCAATGTGCATGGTGCATTGAGTCAGGAATCCTCTGCACAACTTGGAGTCACCACCGTATTTGCTTGGGAGAGCCAGTCGAAGTGTTGAAGAAGCAGCAGGAGGTGGTGTGCGCTGGGCTATCGTATGCTGCTGTAAGGCGGCAGTGAGTTGCTGGATCTGCTGCGACTGTTGCTGGATTTGTTAAGCCTGTTGGGTGACCACTCGGGCTATGTCGCGGATATCAGGCACCTCGCCGGGATCCATGGTTGGAGCCTACTGTAACGCCTGGAGTAGTGGATCCACTGGACCGTCACTAGCGATGGCACTAACCTCACCAGGGAGCGGAGTCTAAGGGGCCGCTGGTATTCACCAGAGCCCGCTGCAAGGCGGGATGGACTTGCTGCGGCAGGCGACCCCCAAGTCGCTACCCCTGGCTTGGTTGCTAGTGACGGCAGGCGAGGCGTGGCAGGAGCAGTAGGCAGGAGATGGTGCTGGCAGAGGTCTGCAGGCGTAACCGCAGGTGACAGGCTGAACACAGGAGCAATAGTGTAACAGAGGAGCAGGAATCAGGAACAAGGACTAGGGACCAGGTAGCGGACAGGAATCAGGAACAAGGACTAGGGACCAGGTAGCGGACAGGAATCAGGAACAAGGACTAGGGACCAGGTAGCGGACAGGAATCAGGAACAAGGACTAGGGACCAGGTAGCGGACAGGAATCAGGAACAACAGGGAGCTGAGCCAAACGCTATGGGAAGCATGTAGAGGCTGCAACACCTGGAAGGGGGCAGGGCTGAAACTTATAGGGGAGTGATTGACATACAAGCCAATTAGGAGCGCACTGCCCCTTTAAATCTGAGACAGCCGGAGCGTGCACCCTAGGAGGCGGGGACGCGCGCGTGACAGGAGCGGGGCGAGGTAAGGCGCCCCCCGGGGCTGAATTAGTAGCAGCGCCGGGTCCCTGCACATGGACCCCGGCGGCTGCATGGAGAGGTCGCGGCGGCGGCCTGGAGCACGGGGCGCCGCCGCGCCCGTGACAACCGTGTGGGTCCCACCGTGTTTTTCCCTCTTTTTGGGATTTTTAAATGTTTTTAATGTGCAGGGATTTGTTTTTCCTTTGCTATTCTATTTTGTTTTGTGTAATTGTCTGATTTATATCAATAAAACATATTTGTGTATCTTTTCTATATTTGCTGGTGTTCTCCTACTTGTGACATATCTCTGTTATACTAGAAGCCCCCCTGGGGTTAGGGTTATTCCCCCTGGGGGACTTCTAGTATAAGCATTGATCTCACTGAGATCTATGCTGCATAGATATGCAGCATAGATTGAAGCTGCAGCCGGAAGCAATCGAGTGCCGAGCGGAGATCAGCGCCATTACGGCGCTGACCCTGGACGAGGTAAGATGTGTGGATCTCCTGGAGGAGCGATCCTTCCCACTAGACACCAGGGATCGGCGGCATCAAGTAATCAGATGCAGCTGTCAACTTTGACAGCTGCACCCGATTACTTTATTAGCGGGCACGGCGATTGGACCGTGCCCGCTAATAGCCGTGGTCCCGGGCTACGAGCGGCCCCCCTCTGAATGTATGGAGGCAGCCCTCGACGTCCAGGGTCACCTAGGGGTTAAAGGGGTTGTTCACCCCCCCTCCCCCCAAAAAAAAAATTCTTTCAAATCAACAGGTGCCAGAAAGTGCCAGAGATATGCAATTTCCTTCTATGTAAAAAATCTCAAGTCTTTTAGTACAGAGCAGGAGAGGTTTTTTTATGGTGCTCTGGACAGTTCATGACATGGACAGAGGTGGCAGCAGAGAGCACTGTGTTAGACTGGAGAGAATACACAACTTCCTGCAGGACATACAGCAGCTGATGTGCCATTTTACATTTTAAAAAAAAAGTGTTCAATGGTGTATTTTGTAAATCTACATTGAAAAAAGTAAAAAAACAAAAGTGATAAAAAGTCTTATACGATTTTTAAAAAAATGGTACGAAAAAATATACATTTTCCAGTAAAACACTCCTGATACTTTTTATTTTATTGGTATATGGTGAAATATATATAGAAAAAATATTGGGGAAAAAATTCTGACTCTCGTTAAAGTAGTTCTAGAGTTACTAGCCAGACAATAGTGTGCGGGACTCCATTGTCAGTCAGGTTCCATTGCACTGTCCATCATGTTAATGGGGAAACACAGATGTTAACAGTCTAATAAAGTCAAGCTTCCTCAGCACATTTAGGATATCCCCAGCACAGCGGCTGCAAATCAGCAATTTTTTCTCCTGTCTTCCTAGAGCTATACCCTATAGGATCTCACAGGGATTAGAACGGAACAGGTCTTCTCAGCTGTAGGACGGTATCATGAATTGCCGGGATGAAGCAAACTAGCCATTCTTCATTCATAAAGGCCTCTTATGTGACATAAGGAGTACGATAAGTAGGTCATTACTTTAACCTATGCTCACCGACGGCTTCTTAGTGTTTAGAGATAAAACAATACGCTGCCAGGTATCCTAAATCAGCACGTTGTGGGAAGTCTCAGCGTTCCGTTTTATCACCACCTAGTCAAGCAGTCAGATTATTAAGGGTTATGTTGCCTTTCTAGTCCCGGGGGCTAGTAACTATAATAGCATTAGCAGCTTTGGCTTATCTAAAGTGGAAAAAGTTTAAGGTTAAAGGGGTACTCCAGCGGAAAAAAAAATTCTTACGAATCAACTGGTGTCAGAAAGTTATATAGATTTGTAATTTACTTCTATTATCTAAAAATCTTAAGTCTTCCCGTACTTATTAGCTGCTGTTTGTCATGCTATTTTCAGTCTGACACATTGCTCTCTGCTGACATCTCTGGCTGAGACAGGAACTGTCCAGAGCAGGAGAGATTTTCTATGGGGATTCATAGAAAACCAAGACAGAGTTCCTGTCTCAGCCAGAGATTCCAGCAGAGAGCACTGTGTCCAACTGAAAATAAAACAACATTTCCTGCAGGACATATGGCAGCTAATAAGTATGGGATTTTTTAATAGAAGTAAATTACAAATCTATATAACTTTCTGATATCAGTTGATTTGAAAGAAAAAGATTTTCGCTGGACAACCCCTTTAAAATCTTAACATCTTTAAAGGAAAACTAAAGGGCCTATTACACAAAGCAATTATAGGCAATATCGTGCACAATGTCAGCTAATCGTTGTCTTTCAACATGTTAAAACGTCAACTATCCAGATAGTTGATATATATAGTTGTGTAATAGGAGCGATAGCAGAAGACCGCCACTATCTTCTATGGCTGCCTGGACAATCTAGCGATCACCAGGGCAGCTCCCCCACACACACACTCTTACCCGCTCGCTGCCAGCGCATGTAATAACACCGGCAGAGAGCGGGGAACAAGGAGCAATCGAGCGCTGACCTGACAGGTCAGCACTCGCTTGCTCCTCTGAATCGCCCCGTATAATAGAGGCTTTAGCTATATCCATAACATACCAATCGGTGTCCGGCGGCGCGGTTTTGTTCCGCCTCTGCTGTGACTCCTCTTCTCTGTCCTGTGATTATACTCTGGAAGTCAGTTTTATTAATGGCTGAACTTCTCAGCGCAGTACTTGTGGCATTGCTCTATGTCAGCATGGTTTGGCAGTAGATTTAATAATTTACACCTACTGGCTACTTGTCCTAAATAATACAGGAGGTTTCACCACTTCTTGTGGCTTTGCCCAGGAAGCAGACACCTGGGAGGTTTTTATACTTCCTATTTCTTGATACTTGATATCATGTTAGGTTTTAATAATTTATGTCATATACTTTAACTGAATTCTCGTACTCTTCGAATTATGTCTTATTTTCAGGAAATTCTCAAAAATCTTACTTTCAGTTGCCAAACACTTCAGAGACATTCCGGCACAGTGGCCCACAATTTTGAATCCACATGCCAAAAATAATGTGCCACATCTGACAAGGGGGAGTGGCCTACCGATGCAGGGTGTGCCTCAGGAAGGAGGTGTGACCTAAAAGGTGGTCAGTAACAGAACAGACATATCGGGAGGAGGCAAGTTTGCCAAATGAATTTATTCACAAAAATAGGT
This sequence comes from Dendropsophus ebraccatus, assembly GCF_027789765.1. Classification (NCBI taxonomy): domain Eukaryota; kingdom Metazoa; phylum Chordata; class Amphibia; order Anura; family Hylidae; genus Dendropsophus; species Dendropsophus ebraccatus. The sequence goes on along the minus strand of NC_091459.1, from coordinate 12,351,571 downwards.
AACGTGATGAGTCCTACAAGTTTAAAGGGAATCTGTCAGCTCCCGGGCCCTACCTGAGGTGCTGACAGTGTGCTGTAGCTCGCAGTCCCCTAGTGAGCATGGTGCTTTTTGATAATTTGTCCATGCGGAGGATTATGCAAAATCTCAGGTGTCCTACTGTAATGAAGAGTCAAAGAGGAGTTGTTCGTGCCGCACTCTGGCACACCTCACTACTCCTTCCTCCTCCCTCCTCTTCATTACTAATTATAATTAATGCTGTCCACCCTCCTGCTCACTCAGCTGTCAGCCAGTGTCTCTGATTGCAGATCAGTCCTCTGTAGTTTATGCCTGAAAGAAACACTCAGATATAGTTGAATCTCTGACCCCAAATGTGTAGGGTCTGCCAGCAGGTCATTCTTTGGTTTGATTCCCCTGATGGACATGAAATATAGGTCTTTTTTTTCTCATTATTGTATTATTTTTAAGGCTCTGTTCACACTTTTTTTGCTCAGTATTTCGCAGCCAAAACCAGGAGTGGATTGAAAACACAGAAAGGCTATGCTCCCACACTGGTGAAATTTAGTGTATAGCCGCCATTTAGTGGCAAATACAACATTATTTTAAAATAACAGGAATTATTTGCCACACGTTGATTGGTTCTTTCAAATTGCGTAGCGAGACGAACGAACATAGCGAGACAAATGTTCGCATGTTCGAAAATGATTGTTATAACCATTCCGATCATCGCTTCAATTGTTCGCAATCAACAAACACGAACAATTAGGGCCCTATTCCACCGGACGATTATCATTCGCATAATCATTAACGATTAATGATCTCAAACGACCGCTATTGCGAAAGACCTGAAAACGTTCACTCATTTCCATGGAACGATAATCGTTACTTATGATCGTATTTGCGATCGCTTTTTCTTCGCTATTTCTTTGCTATTGCGTTCGTATCTACTGTGAACGACCGAAGGACATCTTATTCAATGTGAACGATTTGCGAACGTTTTGCAAACGAGCAACGATAAAAATAGGTCCAGGTCTTATAAAGCGATCAACGATTTCTCGTTCGGTCGTTAACCGTTAACTGCATTTCAACCGAACGATTATCGTTTAGATTCGAACGATTTAACGATAATCTGAGCGATAATCGTCCCGTGGAATAGGGCCCTTAGTGTCATGTTCGGACAAACATATGAACATTTACAAACATGTACGTTCATCACTACATTTGATCAACAAGTATGAGTTTGCTCAAGGTACAACGCCTTCCTACAGTGTCATTGTCCTCTTCCCTTTCTTCATAGGATTTAACCCTACAATAGAAAATTCTGCAAAGAAGAAAAAAATCCTCTTGATAACACAAGACAATATAATCTCATAAAAATACAAAAAAAAATTACTTTGTTGGACTAAATTTCATTTATAATATTCTTTCAGAGCTATTGATTCAAGTTAAAACTAGGCCAGGGTTCCGATTAATTTTCAGAAATAAATGGCCCTGTGTGAAGTATTGATATCTTTCTTGTTAAAATGTATTTCCTACAGTGAAAAATCTAAGTAAGAATTGAGTAAAATTAATGATCTGTATAATCGCAGTTAACCAATCAAAATGGGTAGCTTTCCAAAAACTCAATAGTTGAATCTGGTAGTTGCTGAACAAGTGCACAGTCATTATGACTTTATGTCACCGATGGCATAAGGAAAAAAAAGAACAAAAAATATACAGCAAGTACTATTTTACTATACAATGATTTGTATGGATATTACATTATACCTTCAGGGTAAATAACTTTTGATATTTTTGGAATTTAGCTGACTTGGCTCAGCCAGTCAGTGACTGGGGCTGGACGTCACTCCAATCACTGATTGGTTGAGTGGCCAGTCTATCAGCCAGGACAGGCCTTTTCCCTCGAGTCGTTATGTCATCACAACAAGGGGGAAAATGGCCTCCGACGAGGGTCCCAAAGCCAGTTCCAACGCTCACCCCAGGCACGGGGAGAGGTAAGTGTCTACTCCTGATCAAATTCCCCTCTGCCCCTGCCAGCTGCCAGATTTTAAAATTGGACAGACTTCTCCTTTAGGGTGAGTTTACACATACAAGATCTGCAGCCGATTCGACAGTGCAGATCCACAACAGATCCAGAGCAGATCGCAGAAATTTGATATCAGTGTAACTAAATAACTGAACATAGCATGAAATCTGATGCCGATCTGCTGTGGAACCTGTATGTATGAAAGCACCCTTAGGCTTAGTTCACGCAATGTATAAATTCATTAAACAACGTCCGGAGTTGCAGTTTTGCAACAGCGACCGTTATTCAATGAATTTGCCGATCAATTCAATTGCTATGGAATCCCAGCCGGAGTGTATACACACTGTATACACTCCAGCCGGGATTCCTTGTGGCCACAGAAAAAACTGACAGACAATGTAAAGTGCGGCTCTGGCTATCTGGCTGCGGCTGTCTGCTATGGGTAATTGGAATGCGGGCCCACCTGAGTGTGCCCACATCCCAATTAAAAAGAAATGAAGTTCATCCGGCCGGTACTGCAGTACCTGCCAGGATGAACTTTAAAGACAGCGGCCGTTCTGTGACACCAGCCTGTGAAGCTAGCCTATGGCCATGTTCAGACCCCCGTTCCGTGACTGGTCTCAGAAAAGATCATCCCAGCCAGTACTGCAGTAACGGCGGGATGATCTTTCACACCGCTGAGTTCTGATGCGGGCGCATCCGCACGCCCGCATCAGAATTGCGGATTGCGAATTGCTCAGCTGCTCGCTCCATTGTATGCACTGACATGGTTTTCTGCAGCCGCTATTCATTGAATAGCGGCCACAGAAAACTGACGTCAGGTTCTTGCGGCGCCGCTAGGGATCCCGGCCGGAGTGTTTACCTGGGTATACACTCCGGCCAGGATTCTATAGACAGCAATGCAACGTATATTTTTGTATTAATCACGGACGTTGTTGCAATCGGCAAACAACAGCCGTAGTTTTACGAAAATATACGTAGTGTGAACATAGCCTTAAAGAGGAATGTATCTCCTGGATTTCTATCTTTTTCACTGATTTGCTTCTTTTAGTCAAATAGTGAAACATCTTCCTTTTTCCTAACGTGTTTCTATTTTCTGGTAATTAAAAAAAAAAAAAAAAACAGTCACCATGTTAAAAGAGAAAATACTTCATAAGGTAAGAGGGGTAAGATATAAATGAGATATAATACCAGTTACACATGATAAGAGTCTTATAATTTGATTAAACCCACTAATTGACTAAAACACTCAGACGGCTATTGGCAGCTTGACGATCTCTAGAAGAAGCCTACAGTTTGCGATTCCTGAGTTATTAACAAATTAGTGAAAGTAACAAGGTGTCTTTGCCAGATGGTCCGTCGAATCTGTTTACAAAAACTAAAGACGCTTATTAGTACCACATTGAGAGATGATGTTTAATGACTCGCTAATAGGGCAACAGTTACCCCCTTCTACAGCGCAAGATGGCACACCAAAAATATAGAGGGAATTGTGTGTGCCGTCACAGCCAGAGGGATCTAGATTACCTTGAACCACCGAATGCTTAAAGGGCTTAACATATTATTCTCTTTCTTAATATACTAGTACTGCTGTTTAACGGCTTTGATAACAAATAACCATTTTCGGCAATGGAACGTTGGCTAGAATTGCCTATCGCTAACCGAGTGATTCTTGGCATTCATTACTTAAACAAGTTTAGCTAGATTTTCTACCGGCTAAAAATAACATTGTACTGTCTAATTGCCCCGTCAATGCTCAGTCGGTGCATCAGGCATTACTGGTCTATAAAATGCCACACATCACATAGCTCCGGTCATCTGACATCTCATCAGCGCAACAATCTGCTTTGCATAATTAAGCTACAATAGTGCCAGGGAGTTAGGGCGGCCGTTCTAGAATAATTAGCCAAATATTTGATCAGGGCCATTATACAAGGTTTTATTATCCTGTGGGTCTATCGCCTGTGCAGTCATTAACATCATTTAGGCTCAAATATGAAAAGACTGCACACATGAAATTGGACATTTCAATCTTTAATTAAAGCGAAAGGTTTTGATACATTGTAAAGCAGGGGCCGAATCATTTAAAAAGTAAAACCGCAAAGAGTCTAACACTCCCGGGATGTCTGTAGCTTACAGTAATAATATTATGTACACTATAACATTATCAATGTATAAAGTGATTTCTACTACCAGCAAAAAACAATGGGTAGGTTCAATTGTATATACATATATTTTGTGTGTGTGTATATATATATATATATATCGCACCCATGGTTGACACGAAAGCTTGTTCAGCTACATTTAAAAACCAACATCAGAAGTTAGTATATAATCTGATCAAACCATGTTGCCTCATGTACCAACGTGCAGGTCTCTGATACAAATTAGTCCCTAACCAAAAAACATCACTGTGCCGGTCAATGAACACAATCTCCGCAAAGCGTGTGCCAGCAGAGAAGGGGGGCCATGGAATGGCCCTGCAACCCCAATGTCACAGGACCAAACCCCTAAGGGCCCCCCCCCCCGAACCCCGCCGGTATGTGTTCTATATATGTATATATTGTATGTATATTTTATTAAATTGCATATACATATACAGACTCACCTCTAATACCCAAAGCTTCAAACATGCCCTCAAAATGTTTTTAAGCAGGCCTATAAGGTTCCATAAATTGATTTCCCCACACACACATATACATACACGCCAAGCATTTAAAGGGGTTGGCCACTTTATAGTAAAATAGACTATAGACTAACAGCAGCTCCCTGTGTACCTCAGTGAGCTAAAATCAGACTCCCCTCCTCCAGGCTGGGCTGTCCTGCTCTGTGGTGATTCTGTCCATTAGATGGCTGACATGGAGGAGCATGTGACCATGCCCCACCTCCAGTGTCCTTCATAGGCATATACAGGCTCAGTGGTGGACACTGGGGGCGGGGCATGTTCACATGCTCCTCCATGTCAGCCATCTTATGGACCAAAACACCACAGAGCAGGGAAGCACAGCCTGGAGGAGGGGAGCCCGATTATAACTCTATGAGGTACACAGGGAGCTGCTCTCAGTAAGTACTATGAGTAGTTACTAATACTGTACACTTAACAGTTTTACTATAAAGTGGCCAACCCCTTTAAAGCAACTCTGTACCCACAATCTGACCCCCCCCCCCCAAACCACTTGTACCTTCAGATAGCTGCTTTTAATCCAGGGGATGCAGTTATTGTTTTAAAAACGACTTTTAATCCGGCAGCGATGTGTCAAAAGGCCGGGGCTTACATTTGTATATGCATTAGGCTGGCACCACCTCTCCTTCCCTCCTCCCCGCCCTCCTCATCATTAGGAATGATCCAGGAACATTAATTGCTGTTTGAGCTTTGCACAGGTGTTTTAACGATCCAGCCCATGTTCATTATACACACAGGTGGGGAATAGGAAGCAATCTGCCTGGAGCATTCCTAATGATGAGGAGGGTGGGGAGGAAGGACAGAGAGGGTGTGCCAGCCTAATGCATATACTAATGTAAGCCCCGGCCGTAAGACACAGCACTACAGGATTAAAAGGATTTTTAAAACAATAACTGCATCACCTGCCGAACGGATCCCTGGACAGATCTTGGATTAGAAGCAGCTATCCGAAGGTACAAGTGGTTTGGGGGGGACAGATTGTGGGTACAGATTCACTTTAAGCACTTAGACATGTAGCATGCAGGCATTGGTTGGTGACTGGAGTCTGTGAGGAATGAAAGGTGGAATCTGATTGGTTGCTAGGGGCAACTGAGCCAGTCTCACTTTGCACCATGTTTGATAGATCTCCCCCTAAGTCTTTCTTTCTAAATTCACAAGACATTTTATCCCACTGAGCCTCATTTATGAAAACTAACAGCCAAAACCAAATGCCTGTAGATTATATAAGAGAGTTCAGGGGTGATCAGTCAGACACAATAATATTGGCTGTATGATGTCTTCAATGGGTACTCCGGCTAGGAAGGCTTTTTCACTATGGCTGTAGAGCGGGTGGATAAAAGCAATGACGTCCACTTACCTCCCCAGTTCCAGCGCTGGGTCCCACATTGTATTGCTCCGGTCCCCTGTCGCTTCCTGGTCTATGAAGACATGAGGTTTTAAAGAGAACCTGTCACCCCCCGTGCTGGGTCAGAGCCCGGTCGACCCCCCGCTAGAGCCCCTTATACTTACCTCGTTCCCGAAGTCCCGCTTCTTCAGCTGATCCCGGGATGGAGATATCACTGTGGTAAGCCCGGCGTGCGCGCTGCTGTGGTAATTCCGACGCTGCTGAGATGAGTCCAACGCCCATAGAGAATGACGGCTCCATTCATTCTCTATGAATGCTGGACTCATCTCAGCAGCGCGCGCGATAGACTTCCCACAGTGATATCTCCGTCCCCGGACCGGTTTCAGGAACGGGACTTCGGGAACGAGGTGAGAATAAAGGTCTCTAGTGGGGGGTTGGCTCTGACCCGGCACAAGGTGTGACTGGTTCCCTTTAAGCGCGTTCAGCCATTGAGCGTCAGAGGCACAGGCTTAAATGGCTGAGTGGGCTTGATGCATGACTTTTTAAGTCGCATCATAGACCAGGAAGCAGCGGGGGACTGGAGACCGGAGCAGTGCAATGTGGGACCCAGGGAGGTAAGTGGACGTTGTTGCTTTTATCCACCCCTTCCCCAGCCATAATGAATAAAGCCCCCAGCCCGGAGTACCCCTTTAATAGCAGCCTGAGCCAGATGTAAACGATAATGTGGATGACTCCAACCAGGGAAGACATCATCATTTCATTTTAGCCCAATTTGGCATAAGAAAATACTAATAAATATTAAACACACAAAAACTTTGTATTCAGCTCTGTGGAGAGCCGGCGATTTCTATAAATTTTTCTCTTGGAAAGAACCCCCCCCCCAATACAATTTCCCTTATACATTAGGTGCTCTGATAACCTGGTCTTTAGTTTCTTTGACAAGAACTGACATACAGCAGATTACACATAACGCATTTATTTCCGTGTACTAGATAGTATTACGACTGGGAGCGCTGTAAAACATTTTCCTATTGACAGCAGCAGATTTTACCATCAGTTTGCATATATTACATCTTTACATATAATATTTCTTGTTTTTTCTCGCACTTGTTACATCTCTAGATGAAAGAACATCTTTTGGCGTTCTACTCCCTTTGGCTATACAATCTGACCGTAACACTGTCTGCAATTTGTCATCTTGACACAAAATGGGCAAATTCCTACAGAAAATCTCTTTTTTTAACTTTAGAATTGGGACTATATGTTGTAGTAAACAATGGATTCTAAGATTTTTCCTTTCTCTGCTTACTTCTCCTTATTTCTACTATAGTTCACACAAGTGTGTCAGGCCTTCAGAAATCCAAGTGTGTCAGGCCTCCAGAAATCCAAGTGTGTCAGGCCTTTAGAATTCCAAGTGTTTCAGGCCTCCAGAAATCCAAGTGTGTCCGGCCTTTAGAATTCCAAGTGTGTCAGGCCTCCAGAAATCCAAGTGTGTCAGGCCTTTAGAATTCCAAGTGTGTCAGGCCTCCAGGAATCCAAGTGTGTCCGGCCTCCAGGAATCCAAGTGTGTCAGGCCTCCAGAAATCCAAGTGTGTCAGGCCTTTAGAATTCCAAGTGTGTCAGGCCTCCAGGAATCCAAGTGTGTCCGGCCTCCAGGAATCCAAGTGTGTCAGGCCTCCAGAAATCCAAGTGTGTCAGGCCTCCAGAAATCCAAGTGTGTCAGGCCTCCAGAAATCCAAGTGTCAGGCCTCCAGAAATGCAAGTGTGTCAGGCCTCCAGAAATGCAAGTGTGTCAGGCCTTTAGAATTCCAAGTGTTTCAGGCCTCCAGAAATCCAAGTGTGTCAGGCCTTTAGAATTCCAAGTGTGTCAGGCCTCCAGAAATCCAAGTGTGTCCGGCCTCCAGGAATCCAAGTGTGTCAGGCCTCCAGAAATCCAAGTGTCAGGCTTCCAGAAATCCAGGTGTCAGACTTCCAGAAATCCAAGTGTGTCAGGCCTCCAGAAATCCAAGTGTGTCAGGCCTCCAGGAATCCAAGTGTGTCAGGTCTCCAGAATTCCAGGTTTGTCCACACATCAGTTTATTCTGTTCATAAATCAGGATCCTAATTCTCTGACAGAAAAAGCAACCATTGATTTTAATGTGGTCATCCACAAATCTGTTTTCCATGTTCCATCTGTTGTCCACTTAGGGGGCATTCACACGATCTCCGGAATCTGTCTGTAGCACGGACAGTGTCCTGTGGAGTGGACCTTGGAGCTCCCCGCATCATGATTAATTATGATGCCGGGAGCCCCACTACGGTTTAAATGTTCCCACTAGTGTACTGACACAGCCAGGCAGCTGTATCACTAAACTAGCTTGAATTTTTAAATATTATCGGAGCTTCTAACATCATAATTAATCATGATGCAGGGAGCTCCGAGGTCCACTCCACAGGACACTGTCCATGCTACAGACAGATTCTGGAGATCGTGTGAATGCCCCCTTAAGCATGGCCCAGCAAGCCTAAAGCCCCTATTACATGAGGGGATCTCCAGGAACAAGCAAGCGCAGACCTATCAGTTCAGCGTTCAATTGCTTCTTGTTCTCCGCTTGCCCCTTGTTCACTATTACACGCACTGACAGCGAGCAGGTAAGTGCAGGTGTGGGGGGGGAGGGGCTCCCCAGACGACCTTTAGCTAGGAGATTGCATCTTGAAAGACAAAGAAAGACAATGATCAGCCGACATCGTGCATGTTGGCTGATCGTGGCCGTTTATTACACAAGTGATTATCGGCCGTAATAGCTGATATAGCGTCTTTAGGCTGACTCCACCCTGTGGCCTTTCATTGACCTATCAGTTGTTGCTGATCTTGCAAAAACTGCTGCATCAATGATGTTTTTTTCTGGACATCAATGATCCTGGAGAAAAACTGATTGGTGGATGAGGTCTTTCTCTTTGTTTTGACATGGATTCCATTATATTAGGAATAAAGGAAAACATAATAATACATAAGACTTGCAATTATCTACTCATCAAGCTTGTCCGCCTTAACAACATCCCTTTCCTGCATATTTTAAACTTGCAAATAATATTTGGTAATTAGATTAATGAATGCAAAAAAAAAAAAATAGAATGTTAATATATGCCGCTCAAACAAATAATGCCGTAATCGTAATTTAGCTTTTGTGCTGAAAGGAACAATAGAAACAACTGGATTCTCATCTTACTAAATCAAAACAGATCAATGCTTCTGGTCATAAACATGGAATAAGGAGGATCATTAATCTTTGAGCCAGATCAACTGAACATTGCTTCGGGGAAACAGAAACTTTTTTTTTTTTCCAACTATCCTTAAATAACTTTCATATTGGATTAAGTTAAGAAAGTCACCTCAAAACTTGAAACAAAGTGCGCAACTTGTTCATTTTCTGATAGAGTGCAAGCTTGCACGTGTGACTGACAGAGATAGGGATGAAAAATAACCATTAATAAGTAGTAAGAAACTAAAAATGGTAAAAAAAAAATTAGCTCAAAATATTCTGAAGCAATTTTATGAGAATAAAGTAAAATCTTAGATTGATCTTCATTTACTGTATGTACAGCCTTAGGCTAGGCTCACAAACGTATTTTCTTGGCCGTTCGAAGGCTGTCTTTGTGGACATCCGTCATTTTGAGGTCAAATAACGTCTGTTATTTTGAAATAACGTTCAGCATTTCAAAATAACGGATGTTATTTGACCTTAAAACGATGGTCGTCCACAAAGACGGCCATCGAACGCAGAAAAGAAGATGTGTGAACCTAGCCTTATTAGGCACTTTACATTGTGATATGCAGATAATAAAAGGGGTCTTGGAAAATGTTCCTTAAGGCTGGGTTCACACTACGTATATTTCAGTCAGTATTGTGGTCCTCATATTGCAACCAAAACTAGGAGTGGATTGAAAACACAGAAAGGCTCTGTTCACACAATGTTGAAATTGAGTGGATGGCCGCCATTTAATGGCAAATATTTGCTGTTATTTTAAAACAACGGCTGTTTTATTGAAATAATGGCCGTTATTTACTGTTATATGGCGGCCATCCACTCAATTTCACCATTGTGTGAACAGATCCTTTCTGTGTTTTTAATCCACTCCTGGTTTTGGTTGCAATATGAGGACCACAATACTGACTGAAATATACGTAGTGTGAACCCAGCCTAAAGGGGCACTCTGGCGAAAATATTTTTCTTTCAAATCAACTGGTTTCAGAAAGTTATATACTGTAAATTTGTAATTTATTTCTATTTAAAAATCTGACTGACGAGAGGCAATACCCCGAAACAGCTGTCTGTGGATGGATGCCTGGCTGTGGTTAATACTTTTCAGTTAGACTTTGACGCAAAAGGGGCCACCCTGGTATTTCCCTATTTGTGTCCCACTACTCGCAACCAAGTGGGACTTTAGGGGCTGCGTAAAATTTTTTAACCCATGTATATTTATGGCCTGGAAAACAATACGAAATGTACCATTGGCAGAAAAAAGATAAAGACTATTCATCTATTTAGCCCCAACATGTAAAACACTGAACTCTGGGGTCAACTGCACGTTGTCTTTGGATTTTGCTAAATTCTGTATACACACATCTTAGAAAGAGACACAACATGTCGGGATTTTACATAACTTGTCTTGTCCGGCAGGACTCCCGGTAGTGGTAGTTAACACATTACGACACAGGAGAACAGACTTCTACAAGTACAAGTTTCTCTCCCTTGACAGATTCTCCCCTGACACTCAAGTGTCTTCAGCGCCGTATCTACCGTATTTTTCCTCCTTGAATGATTCCATCAGAATCTAAGGAGGTAAGACTCGTTGAATGGCAGACAGAGCAGTTCCAGAGACATGGTAAAGTGTAGGATTTTCCATGTCAACATCAACACTTTCATTTAGATGACAACAGAAATGTACTGGGGTTAGAATGGACTAAGCTTTATCTCCTGTCATTCAGGATTCCTTCTATCCAGTTTTCATTTTTCAGCCTCGACTTTCAGCTTTACTACGACGTAATTAGAAAACTCAAAGTAAAATAACTTTTTTTTTTTTTTTTTAAGTTTCTGTTTGGAAGTTAAAAAGTAGAATAGAGTAGGGATGACAATTTTGTAAAAGTGAATAATTAAACTGCAAAAATGTTCTAACTTTTCATTGATACAAACCTATCATCATAGCCTAGACACAGCCACAAGCCAGAGGTTAAAGTGTTAAGATTAGAGATGAGCGAACCTGGAGCATGCTGAAGTCCATCCGAACCCGAACTTTCGACATTTGATTAGCGGTGGCTGCTGAAGTTGGATAAAGCCCTAAGGCTATGTGGAAAACATGGATATAGTCATTGGCTGTATCCATGTTTTCCAGACAACCTTAGAGCTTTATCCAAGTTCAGCAGCCCCCGCTAATCAAATACCGACCGTTCGGGTTCGGATGGACTCGAACCCAAACCCGGTTCGCTCATCTCTAGTTAAGATGCTTACCGCAATAAGTGTACTAAATTGCAAATGTAAAAAAAAAACTAAAATTCAAAATGCACAAAAATAACATGGAAGCTATCCAATGTTAGGAATTAAAGGGGTACTCAGTATCAAGTAAGAGAAAATAAAAATGCTGCAGAAGCATATTGCATTTTTAACCTGTCCGCTCCCGTTTGGAAACTATAAAAAAAAGCATCAATTTTTTTTTGGGGGGGGCTATTTTTATTTTATTTTTTTTTATTCTAATCTGTTTCTATTTTCTGATGCAAATTCTTTTAAATTTCACTTTTTATACATTGTTATGGGGCGGCCATCTTGCCTGGGCTGTTATTAACAGCATTTAGTGACATGCTTTACAGCAAGACTCATGGACATAGAAGACATTGGGATGAATGTGAAACATTACTGAGCGCACTCTGTGACCTTTGAAGAGGTCATTCCACAGGGAGCTGCTATTGTCTCCTCTATCTACTGGTGTCACATGTCCCTGCAATGTTGTACAGATCACTTTACAGCAACCTCCTCTTTTCACTACAGACTAGAAAATGTCAGATCAGTTTTGGACCAAGTGGTGAGAATGAAAACTGGAAGATTTCAGGATTATTTTATAATATAGATAGACAAATTGAAAATGAGGAAAAATGATAGCTGAGTAGTGTACTCAGGGACAAGTAAAAATAAATTGGACAACCCCTTTAAGTGCATTGTATTAGAGTATATTGTTTAGTTCATTCCAGTTTTATTGGCCCTCAGATGCAGCTAGGGTGGCATGTTTCTTCATATATATAAAATACACTATGCTATATTCCTATTAAGAAACAAGCAGCATTTTCTCTGCTGCTTCCATGTAGAATGCAAAATTTAAGCAATTTGCCAAGATTTGTTTTATGTCCTAAGTGACCTTGAGTTTGAACTGCCAAAACCATTACTTGAAAATTGCTCTGGCTGCTCCTATGAGCAGGGTATTCCATAGCTATCTTTTCCAACTTAAGATGTTAATGAATAGTTCCATATGCACTGAGAATTTAACAGACAAGTCGATGTAAATTATTATAATTACTGAAATTGTATCTTAATCAGTTTCCATAAAATGTAGTTATTTTCAGTGAATCGCTGCAAGACTGACTGTGGCGGTGACAATTAATTGTTCCTCCAGCTGGGCGGGCTATTCCTTAAATACTGATGAACTGCTTAAAGAAAACCTGTTCACAGACAAGGTGTCCTTAAAGTGTCACTGTCATTATAACTTTCAAAATTTAAATCAACAGTAGATATAAAATAAAGCAAATTTGCAATTTTTTTAGTTCTTATGCTGTAAAACAAAGCTATACTTACCAGAAATCCAGGTCCAGTCTCCTGAAGGCAGCCATATAACAGCTATACTTACTGTATTCAGGTCCAGTCTCCTGAAGGCAGCCATATAACAGCTATACTTACTGTATTCAGGTCCAGTCTCCTGAAGGCAGCTTTATAACAACTATACTTACTGTATCCAGGTCCAGACTTCTGAAGGCAGCTATATAACAGTTATACTTACCAGAATTCCAGGTTCAGTCTCCTGAAGGCTGCTATATAACAGCTATACTTACTGTATCCAGGTCCAGTCTCCTTAAGGCTGCTATATAACAACTATACTTACTGTATCCAGGTCCAGTCTTCTGAAGGCAGCTAAATAACAGCTATACTTACCAGAAATCCAGGTCCAGTCTCCTGAAGGCTGCTATATAACAGCTATACTTACTGTATCCAGGTCCTGTCTCCTTAAGGCTGCTATATAACAGCTATACTTACTGTATCCAGGTCCAGTCTCCTGAAGACTGCTATATAACAGCTATACTTACCAGAAATCCAGGTCCAGTCTTCTGAAGCTTTTTAGTCTTGTGCTGGTTAAAACAAAGAGACTAAACACATGAAGTCCCGGCCAGTAATGAGAGTCATGGCTCAAGGTGTCCATCAATCATATGACTGCCTTCTCTGTGCTCGCTCAAATGACCTGGGAAACATGGGACTTCCTGTTTTTTAGACTCTGAAAAAGAATGTGTTTTCTATGAAACAAAAATATCTTGCTTTATATCACATCTACATCGAATGCTGATTTAGGTTTTGAAAGTTATAACGACAGTATTTCTCTCTAACTCCCTAGGTAAGTATGTGTCAGGATAAATATATTTTTTTAATGGGACGGACATGCTTAAAAAAACAACAAAAAAAAAACACCTTGTCAATTCCCCATCGCAGCAATGTGGTTTTTTTTTCTCCTTTGCATTCTGAATGCCAGATCAATTTTTTTTTTCTTTTTTTCTCTGAGACAAGTTGTATATTTACTGCTGCCATTTTAAAGTACAACCTTACGCTCAAGTATCAAGGATATCTTTTGGGAATATATTTCATGGTCAAAAATAAAACGTCAGAGTGAATGTAAAATAATACAAGGAGATTTTGGATTGATGTTCACCAATAATATTTTCATCTGGTTGGTCTTAAAGCTCGTATTAAAGAGGTATTCCAGGAGATCTCCTACTATTGCTCTATGCTAGTGGCTAAGGGAACAGCTCATTTTTCTTTGAAGGCTATGTTCAACCTGCCTAATATTTCAAGACTCTGTGCGGAACAGTGTCCGGATATAATAGCTCTTCACACAATGTAATGTCGTGCACTCCACTCATCCCACCCAGGTGGTGCAATTTTTTTTGCAGGTATAAGACGGATCTTGCATGCCCGGAGCATAGGCGAATTGCACGCCATGGAGAGGCCATAGTACAGTGTAGCGTCTGTCCCGATATGAGGTCACCTTATCGTTATGGGGTGGTTTACACTGTTTGCAAATGGCAACCAAGAGCCTCATTATTTTTGTGGAAGTTTTTTTTAGCAGATGGAGGGGCTGCTTTTAACTATTTTCGTGTCTGTAGTGGGTCTGTATCGTCATGGAGGTGAGCTGTTGCATTTTTCTGTGTGTTTTTGTGTGTTTCCAATGTAATGTGCGGCAGGGGCTGCACATCACATTGAAGTGAATGGCTAATTGATTTGCAGGCACACCCGACGGTGACCGCAAATCAATAGTAAAAAAGAACATTCCTGCCGGCGATACAGAGGTATCGACTGCAGGAACATCCTGAATGCAGCTTGGCGTCCGGCAGTGTAACACCGTTAAACATAGTGTGAACATAGCCCAATGCCCCTTAAAGTTTGAACTTTACAATGTAAATAGTGCAGGTTCAGATGCCGACTTCCTGGCTAATCTTTTATGATGCCAAATATGACGGCTTGCATCATACCAAACATTTTCAGGTAGACATGCCTCATCCCATATAACTGTTGCGTTTATAATGGCTGCCCAGTACGGTGCACTTGATCCGAGTTATTCTTTTGCTGTTCTACATTGTTGTGGCCAAGGTTTTTGAAGTTGACTAATGAGACGAGATAAACCAAAGAGAATATAAAACATTTTACAAAGAGAACACAGAATTCATTTCTATACTAGGTTTCACGGCTTCTTCAAGGCATGTGTGCCATCAATAACGTGTAGAAAGCATTTACTAACATTTCCCAGGGGACATCTCTGCCCATCTTTCTTGAGTACGTTCTCGTGCATGCCTGTTTTGCATGAAAAATGCTTTCATCCTGTACCTTATCGATTTCCTTGTTCCATATTTTGATCTATCTCCTTTCCCACATTAATCCCACAGAGTGCATGGTGAAGTGAAATAATTGTTTCTCCTGACAGAAGACTTTTGCCTATTACTAGAAACCACATGCAAGCAACTCATCCCTAAAGCTATTGATTCGATAGGTGACAACCCAGCTAATTCATTGAGCCTTTTTATTTCCAACGAGCCACAGTCTAATGTCAAAGTATCATTCAGGTGTTTAGGTAATATAACAAGTCAGTCAACGTCAAAAATCAAATAGCTACATTCCTCTAAGTCTACAGGCAAAGTGTTACTGTACTGATGGATCTCTAGTCATAATACTTTTGGGCAACGTTAAAGCAAGATTTTTTTAAAAAAGATTTTCCCCCCGGTATTAAAGTATTAAAACCCATGCGTACCTGATCCCCGTCGACCATGGCCGGTGCCATCTTGTGTTGATGTCTTCACAGAGGACCAGCCCCCCAGTGAGACGTCAGAAGATGACTAACAGCTTGCTCAGCTTCGATTGGCTGAGCAAGCTGTCAGTCACCTGATACTGTCGGCCGAAGAAGAATGAAGTGCAGGAGAGAAGAAGACGCTGACGGGAACTCCAAGACGCGCGATCGGCGGCAGAATCGAACAGAGACGGACCAAGTAGTGAAAGAGAGTATATATAGAATTTCTGGAGAAGCGTGCTCACGCGAAACAGCTGTCACATACGTTTACCACATTGTGCTGGCGTCTAAGTCGCCCGACTATACCGGAATTATTTTAATGGATTGAAATAAAAGTCACGTTTTATGGTGAGTGCCCTACCGTTCATCTTCTTGCTTATTGTGAAAGAGAGTTTTTTGGGGTTTTTACGCAATACGCGGCCACCAGCGCTGGAGCGTGGGCATTTAAGAGCCCCCACTTTTATCTTCCCCCTCCCCAGCTAAAAATAGCTTTGCCCGGACTTCTCCTTCTCCTTCTCTTGTCCAAGTAGCCCAGTTGGCTTTAACCTTTAAACCCTGTACTAGTAACTGACTTTGTTACAGTCAGTGGGTACTCCAGCGAAAATCTTTTTCTTTCAGATCAACTGGTTTCAGAAAGTTATACAGATTTGGAATTTACTTCTATTTAAAAATCTCCAGTCTTCCCATACTTATCAGCAGCTGTATGTCCTGTAGGAAATGTTGTTTTCTTTCCAGTCTGACACAGTGCTCTCTGCTGCCACCTCTGTCCATGTTACGAAGTGTCCAGAGCAGCAGCAAATCCCCATAGAAAACCTCTCCTGCTCTGGACAGTTCCTGACATAGACAGAGGTGGCAGCAGAGAGCACTGTGTCAGTATGGAAAGAATACAACATTTCCTGCAGGACATACAGCAGCTAAAAGGTAGGGGAAGACTTGAGATTTTTAAATAGAAGTAAATTACAAATCTATGTAAGTTTCTGAAGCCAGTTCATTTGAAAGACAAAGATTTTCGTCAGAGTGTCCCTTTAACAATAAGTTGATCCACAAGTGAGAACATGCAAAGACATTCCTGAACATCCTTACAAAGTCAGGAGACGAGAGCTGTGAGAGATAGTTGGGCTCTCTAGAGAGAAGGAAAAGTTTTTTGCTTCCAATTGCGCTATAGACAGCACTGAACAAGCATCTAGTGCACAGCACAGCAGGAGTCATAAGTCTCCCAGTTTCATATAATTATCAAATTCTATTATAACATCTGCTTATCCTTTCCTCACATTTCTTTACATTACCTTCTGCAGAAGTGTCAGAAATAGGATTGTGAAATGTTGTCCTATGTAATTTTAGGTTATAGTCCAAACTGTTCAATAACATTTTACTTAAAGGAGAAGTCCGTCAAAAATGTGTATTAAAGTATTGTATTGCCCCCCAAAAGTAATACAAATCACCAATATACACTTCACTTCCCGGATAACATGGGGATGTCACTTCCTGGATAAAATGGTGATGTCACTTCCTGGATAACATGGTGATGTCACTTTCCTGGATAACATGGTAATGTCACTTCCTGGATAACATGGTGATGTCACTTCCAGGATAACATGGTGATGTCACTTCCTGGAAAACATGGTGATGGCACGACCCGACTCCCAGAGCTGTGCGGGCTGTGGCTGCTGGAGAGAATGATGGCAGGGGGACACTGAGGGACACAGGGCACTGGAGGGACACTGAGCATCCGTCTGCCATCATCCTCTACAGCAGCCACAGCCCGCACAGCTCTGAGAGTCGGGGCGTGACATCACCATGTTATCCAGAAAGTGACATCACCATGTTATCCAGGAAGTAACATCACCATGTTATCCAGGAAGTGACATCACCATTTTATCCAGGAAGTGACATCACCATTTTATCCAGGAAGTGACATCACCATGTTATCCAGGAAGTGACATCACCATGTTATCCAGGAAGTGACATCACCATGTTATCCAGGAAGTAACATCACCATGTTATCCAGGAAGTGACATCACCATGTTATCCAGGAAGTGAAGCCTTGATGCAGTAGTAAGTGCAGGGAAAAAGCACTTTATAAGCATTTCCAGTAATAAGTGTATATTGGTGATTTGTATAACTTTTGGGGGGCAGTACCATATTTGAATAAAAATGTTCGCCAGACTTCTCCTTTCACCCCTTACTGACACTGTGGATTTTGGCCCTAATGATGGAGTTGATTTTCAATTTTGTGTTTTGGCTTTTTCCTCCTCTCCTTCTAAGAGCTATAGTGCTTTGATTTCATCACCCACAGGGTTGGTTAGGGTATCCTATTTCATGCCACAATCTCTAGTTTTTACTAAAATCATATTTTTTTATATTCGCTTTATATTTTTTTATTTTTATAATTTTTTTCTGATTATGTGACAAAAAAATCTGCAATTCTGGGGCTTTTTTCCTCTTTTCGTTTACGTCGTTCATTATACAGAATTTATATTGTTAAAGCTTTATAGATCAGACAATTGCGCATGCTATGATATATAATGGGGGAGATTTATCAAACATGGTGTAAAGCCAAAACTGGCTCAGTTGCCCCTAGCAACCAATCAGATTCCCCTTTTCATTCCTTACAGACAATTTGGAAAATTAAAGGTGGAATCTGATTGGTTGCTAGGGGCAACTGAGCCAGTTTCACTTTACACCATGTTTGATAAATCTCCCCCAATATGTGTATATATATATATATATATATATATATATACACACAGTATATAATAAACTCTTTCAATAGGTGATCTACCCTTTTACTTCTCGCACGTTGGAAACTCTTTCCACCCAGGTGAGGCCATGTTAAAAGATAAAACTGCACTATCTAAGAAACAAATTGTGCTATAAATATAGCTTATTAAGAGGGTTATGGGCATATCCTAAAGTCCTCCATTTTTTCTATTAGACCAATAAATGTTCTCGTAGTCTCCAGAACACAGTCATTTGTGGAAGTATGTTGTTGATTAATAATAAATTACAATAAGATTCTAACCCAGGCTGACTACAGAGTATATGTCATGCTCTTAAGTATGTATTATTGGAACTTGAAGTGGGATTTAACGTCAGCCTTGATATATCTGGCGAGGTCAACCCTCTTGTGAGCCACAAATAGAGAACATCTCCTTTATAGACGATTGTGCGTACAATTTAATGGTAGTAAAACTCATTGAGCTCGTAGCTGATGCAAGAGAATGGGTCTTTTGGAACGTCCTTTGTCACTGAGCGGCCTTGCCAACCATCCATAAACATACTGACAAGTCACGATTGATTTCATAGGGCATTTTAAAGTCAAACCAGCTCAACAATTAAACCCAATCATCAGTGTCGGCGTAAGGTTTTAAGCCGTTTTGTCATTTTTTCAATACAAGATTACTTACAGACCCCTGAACATGGCGTACTGTTTCTCCACCCAATTTTCTCATCCCTATCCCTCATCTAATAATAATTCACATCATGTTCACGGATGATTACATTAATCTAAGCTTTCCAAGAATTCCTTTCCTACTCCGATTCTGGATTATACAGAATGTTGAACTCCCTCCCTGACATCCATCCCAACTAGTACTAGATATGGTGCTAGGCCAGGAAATCCTGTGGTCCGGAAGACGACAGTCCCTTCTCTCGACCCGCAACCCTTGTCCCAGCCCCCCACGCTAACCTTAGGGCAGCAAGTGGTCGACAGTCCCAGCACACACAGACGGGAATACAGCGACAGAACAGGTCAGACAGTCATAACGTCAAATCCAAATCAGCAAGCAAGGAGTCCAGGCCAGGGTCGAGCACGAGCGGTAACGCAGTACAGAAGGATAAGGCGAGACGAGGTCCAAGAATAGTTCTTTTTTGGTTTCTTGTTGTACACTGTCTGAACACTGCAATCTAGAAAGAACACCACGGGCACACATAGCATGAAACCACTCAACAATTAATAAATGAGTATTGGCTGAGTTAACCGTTCACCCCTCTGTCGGCCGCGCCGTCTGCTGCCCATCCTTAGAGCCGATAACCAGTATTGAAATCCAGAGAAAATTGGAGGAGGAAGGTCCCACCATGCAGATACAGTAAGAGAGGAGCTTAGCAAGCAATGTTCTCCTCTGGCAAAGATGATGGGAGACATAGCGAAAACATGATTTATTTAGATAATGCGTTTCAAGGTTGCCCTCATATGGATCTGACGAAGAAGGCAACCTTGAAACACATTATCTAAATAAATGTTGTTATCGCTACCACTACGTCTACCATCATCTTTGTCAGAGAACTTTGCTAGATGATCAGCGCCTAGACGTCCTGTCTTATCTGCATGGTGGGACCTTCCTCCTGCAGTCTTCACTGTCTGAACACTGCCTTATTTCCTCTACTTGGTAACTGATTCTACACCACACCCTTCTCTTTCCCTGCTGAGTTCCCTCTGGTCCTCAGTTAACCCTAGTTCTGCTTCTGTGATTGACATCGTTCCTTCTCACTCTCAGTTCTTCTGTGTGTGGCTTGGATGTCAGAATCTTGTCCAATCACACCCAGGCCGTGTTCCTGGCATCCCATAAACACTTATCTAGCCCAGATCGTCATCTAGCCCAGTTATCGTTTGCTTTTGTCTCTGTTGAGCACGCTAAGCGTTTCCTCCTGGTTGAGAGTGCTGAGCGTTTTCTCTATTTTATTTTTCTAGTTCTGATTTTGTACTTCGCTGCCCGATTCCACCTTCAGTGTAGGAAGTAGGGCTGGGCAATATGGCCAAAAAATTAAATCTCGATTATTTTTTTTTCGACGATTGTGGATTTAAATCTCAATTTTTTTTTCTTTTTTGCTAACAGAGCATTTTCTCCTTGCAGCGTCAGATAGTATTTTAATGACGTTTGAGACAACTGTATTGCTTCCCAGTGTAACAGTGCTAGTGGTGGTATAGTGGATAAGGGGTGTAGTAGTACGGGTACAGAGGAGGGGTGTAGTAGTGCAGCTATGGTAGATAAGGGGTGTAGTATTACAGGTACAGATGAAGGGTGTAGTAGTAGTACAGGTATAGATGAAGGGTGTAGTAGTAGTACAGGAACAGATGAAGGGTGTAGTAGTACTACAGCATGGGTCTCCAAACTTCGGCCCTCCAGCTGTTGCAAAAACACAATTCACTTCATACCTGCACAGCTAAAGCTTTGGATTTGACTGTCCAGGCATGATGGGAAATGTAGTATTGCAACAGCTGGAGGGCCGCAGTTTGGAGACCCATGTACTACAGGTACAGATGAGGGGTGTAGTTTTACTACAGGTATAAATGAGGCGTGTAGTAGTAGAACAGGTATAGATCAGGGGTGACTTGGGCAGCTGAGGGTGATTGAGTCAGCTTGGGTTGACTGAGGAGGACTGGGGCAGCTGGGGATGACTGGGGCAGCTGGGGGGGACCAAGGGGAACTGGGGCAGCTGGGGGGGAATGAAGGGGACTGGGCCAGAGGGGCAGACTGGGGTGACTGGGCACATAGCTTTCCTCGTCCTCTCACCCCGGCACACACGCTCCCCTCCCGAGCACATATGCAGGCCCCAGGCTCTGGAGGAGGCTGCAGGGACTGCAGAATAGGGTGACTGCATCGCTGCGGGAACCGGAGCTGTACAGCGGGATCGGGGGTCTACACGGCACCCCCTGATCCAGCTGTACAGCTCCAGCACCTGCGGCGATGCGATCACCCTATTCTGCAGTTCATGTTGCCTCCTCCAGAAACAGGGGATCTGCATGTGTGCCCGGGAGGGGAGCTTCACACACTTCGGACTGCCGAAACCGCTCACCCACACTGCACCGCCGGAACCGCCTGCCCGACCCTCTCCAGACCGCCCATTGCACAGCTCACAGCCCACCGCACTGCACACCTCATAGCCCGCCACACATCTCACAGCCACAGCACCACCCACAATGATTTTTTTTGAAAATTTAATTTACGATTTTCACAGGAAATTAAATTGATTCTAAAATTCTTGGCGAATTAATCAAATTAATTTGATTAATCGCCGAGCCCTAGTAGGAAGGGCATGTCTCCAAGTTGTCCGCGTAAGTTAGCTGTGGTAAGTAGGTAGGGACAACTTGGGGTTCTAGCTTTAGGGCTCACTGTCCTTGTTTTTCCCCTTCCGTCTGGGTTTACAGCAGCAGCTATTTACATAACACTTGAAATCCACGTTCAGTCTCCTCAATCTTTTTGGTCTTGTGCTGGTTAAAAAAAATACCAATGCAGGAAGTCCTAGTCACTGGACCTGGATATAGGTAAGTAAAGCTTTGTTTTAAAGCATGATAATACAATAAATAAATAGTGTAAATTGCAAACTTGCTTTATATTACATTCATTGTTGATTTAGATTTTGAAAGTTATAACAACAGTGACACTTTGAGGCTATATTCACACAAAGTATTATTTTTTTCAAAGAATGTGCATGGTTTTCCACTAAAATAACGGATGATGGAAGGGGGACACTGAGGGACACAGGGCACTGGAGGGACACTAAGCATCCCTCTCTCATCATACTCTCCAGAAGCCACAGCCCGCACAGCTCTGGCAGTCGGGGTGTGACATCACCATGTTTTCCAGGAAGTGACATCACCATGTTTTCCAGGAAGTGAAGCCTTGATGCAGTAGAAGTACTTTAATAAAAAAATTTTCACCAGAATTCTCCTTTAACTAACTCTTGTACATCAGGATGTTAAGCAGCATCACCAAAATTTACATCAGCTGTCAGTTTTTATCTACTGTGTATGGCCAGCCTAAGGCATTATTCACACTGTGCAGTTTTGCCCTATCAACTCAAATGAGACTATTTTACAGCGATTGCATAATCAACAATGCATTTTCCCATGATTTGCATAGAACCATTTCTGCTATGATTTCATAAAATTTTTGGCAATCCACCTTATATTGGAGGTGTACACTGGCTAAATAAAGTGCAAGGAGTGCCAATACACATCTTAGAAAATCCATCTGATCACAACAAAAACAAAAAAGCCTAAGATGGAAAAGAAAGTATGCACACCCCAATGTAAAACTTGAATATACTTTATAAAGTACTGTATATTATAATATTACATTGGAATGTGCCCATCTTAGGCTAAGGGCCCTATTCCACCGGACGATTATCGTTAGCATAATCGTTAACGATTAACGATCTCAAACGACCGCTATTGCGAAAGACCTGAAAACGTTCACTCATTTCCATGGAACGATAATCGATACTTATGATCGTAATTGCGATCGTTTCTTCTTCCGTATTTCTTCGCTATTGCGTTCGTATCTATTGCAAACGACCGAACGATGTCTTATTCAATGCGAACGATTTGCGAACGTTTTGCGAACGAGCAACGATAAAAATAGGTCCAGGTCTTATAAAGCGATCAACGATTTCTCGTTCGGTCGTTAATCGTTACTGCATTTCAACCGAACGATTATCGTTTAGATTCGAACGATTTAACGATAATCTGAACGATAATCGTCCGGTGGAATAGGGCCCTTAGTTTACACAACGGAAATTTTCAATTAATCATGGCCATTGTTGCAAATTGCAACACTGGCTGTGATTAATTGAAAACATACTTTGCATTGATATCTATGGAAACCCGGCCAGAGTGTATACACTCTGTATACACTCCGGCCGGGATTCCTTGCAGCCGCATGAAAAACTGACATTCATTGAATAGCGGCCTCATCAAACTGACAGTGCAGACAAAGTAAAGTGCGACTCCGGCCACACTTTACATTGTGTGCTATGGGTAATTGGAATGCGGGCACAGCCGAATGCGCCTGCATCCCAATTCAAAAGAAATTAAGTTCATCCGGCAGATACTACAGTACCAGCCGGGATGAACTTCACCAACACCGGCCATTCAGTGACATGGCCATGTCACAGAACAGCAGGTGTCTTAGGTTGTGTGAACCCAGCCTTAGGCACAGTGGCTCAGTGGTTAGCACTGTAGCCTCGCAGCACTGGGATCCTGGGATCAAATCCCACCAAGGGCAACATCTGCAAAGAGTTTGTATGTTCTCTCGGTGTTTGCGTGGGTGTCCTCCGGTTTCCTCACACACCACACACCTATACAGATATGTGAATTTGGATTGTGATGTCTATTGGGGACAGGGAGCAATAATTGGCAAAACTATGTAAAGTGCTGCGGAATCTGTGTGCGCTATAGAAATAAAAGCTTTATTTTTATTATTTGTGGGCTCCATGGTTTCCATTATTAAAAAAAAAAAAACGGATCAAAATATATCCTTTTTTTTAAGCGTACAAAAAAACATGGTCAACCACATTTTTGTGTACGCTAAAAAAACTGATCCATTTTTTATCTGTTGTTTTTTTTTTTTAATAAAAATATACAAAAACGCAGTGTGAACCCAGCCTTAGGCTTTTCTTTTTTTTGGTGGCAATAACACTGAAAATAAAAAAAATGTGAATGATAGAAAACTATTTAGAATAAACGTGGGCCTTATTTCTCTTGTTGGTGACACTTAGCCACATAGCAGAAATCTGTACAATTAACAACTATAAAGAAGGAGAATATCACAATGTGGGAGGAAAACAACTGTAAAGTAACAGGTGGCAATGAAACTAATTAGAGACTGTAACTGCGTAAAACTGATTAATTGAAGAAAACCAGATTATAATTAAGAAACTTGTCTCTGACGTGGCAGACATCAATGCAGGAGCAGGTGCCAACTCCACATGACCTCCTTAAAGTAATTCTATACCCCAATGCCCCAGCAGCTATCCCATTTCATGAAAAAGTAATTGTGCCTGCGAAGCTTTAGTATTTCGCTGCATATAAAAGTGATATTATTGCTCCATATTAAGCACAATTTTATGTACTAATCAGATATAAAAGTCAATCTCTATATTCTTAGAATTATTAAATCTTTTAATCATGTCAAAGGGAAAGTGCTTGTTGGTTTATAATTTATCATTAATTACTATGATGTTTTATATTTATGCAGCCGTAAAAGGAAGGAAAGAAAATGCAAGAATAAAAAAACGCTGCTTTATGTATTCTCTTGGCTCCTCATATATACATTTAGAATCTAGTGCTAAAGAATTATTTTCATATTGGGGTAACTTAGCGTACAGAATATCCATCTCGGTAAAAACATAGTTGGCAAACAACAAAGTTTTCACCGACACAGTGGGATTTGCTTCAAAACTGGCCATAACCAGTTTATTTCTTCTTCTGCATGGCAAAACAATTCATTTCTATTTGTACATTTGGTATGCCCCTGAGGTGTTGTCCCGGAGGATCAGCCGGTCACTTGCTAGGTGGTGAAGTGTGATGCCACTCCGGTGGTGGTTGGCAGAGATACAGCCGGGCCTTAAGATGTTATGTCGGGACGCCGGTGCCGGTTGGGCACACTGGTGTGATGGTTGGCCAGAGTGGGGCAATGACCCTCCTGGACTAAGGAAACTGCCACACACAGAAAGGGGAAATGTCCAAAGGCTGTAGTGTACACTGTGTTGGTGTGAGGAGAAGAATCACAAATTACCTTTAGCATAAATAACATTGTTTTTACTTGAAAGGTACATGTGTGCAGCAAGTTATCCAGCTTTGCTTTGACAGGATATGGTACACTTGATTAAGCACTTGATAAGACACTTGATTATACAACAACCAGATCTGTGATAGGAATACAGTGTGCTGACTGAGTAGCGTGTTGAGAAATACAAGGAAGCAGAGTAGCAGAGAGTAGGATGTTGTGAGTCCCAACCCAAGTAGTACTGTGCTCTGCTGGGATGTTGGAGGATAAGGTAGAAGAATACCTAAAAGAAGAAGAATACTTGTGCCCATGTATAGACCTTTGGGTCTTCGCACCACGTAATTCCCACCAGTGTCGGATGAACCGTCCTATGAGGGTGACACAAGGCCCCAGACCTTGTTACCTGGGATGAGCGAAATGCTGAAGATTTTCTAAGATGCTGAGGATTTTCTAAGGTAAAGCAGCAAGTTAGCAAGTCCAGGCAGCAGCGGGTTAAGGGGGCCGGCTTTTACATACTCGCAGCAGGATGACAATATGACAATCCTGCTCCGAGTACATAATCTCATTGAAAGTGGCAGTTTGGTATCCATAGTGGATTTTGCTGCGAACTCGCAGCATGAAATCCACTGTGGATACGATATGTGTGAATCTAGCCATAAAGCGAATGTGTCATCAGACAAATATGTCGTGTTAATTAAGTTTTTATGTTACATAACGTTTTTAAGTATTTTTGGTGATCTTTTTTTCTAATTTTCCACTTTACTGTCCATATTATAATATACGTTCACAGCAGCGCGCCTATCTGCCGGCTCGATAGACACCATTCTATGGCTGGGCCAATTCTGCCGTCCGCCGAAAGAATAGACGTGCCAGTTCTTCTGGTGGAAGGCAGAATCCACCCGGCCATAGAATGGTGTCTATGGCACCGGCGGATAGGCACGCTGCCGTGAACAGATACAAGCCTCGGAATCTGCCAGAATGTATCCACGTGGATTCCGTAGTGTGAACCTACCTATAGAGTGCAAACATAACTCTTCCATCACTGGGATGAATACATTGTAGATAGGTTAGAGTAAATTTGATAGGAATGGGTTTAGTTGAAGGGTATGTGTCCCTATCAAGCCCTGCCTATGCACTAGAGACCGCGAGGGTAGGACATCCCCTGCTCCAAGCAGAATTAACCCTACACTCAGGGATAATCAGTCCTATAGTCTGATAGTCAAAAGTCCTTGATGAGCGATAGGGCCAAGTATATAAATGAAAATTATAGAGCTAAAGCTTTGGCTGTCCAGGCATGATGGGAGTTGCAGTTTTGCAACAGCTGGAGGGCCGACCCTAACCCTATTTTAGCATCTAAGAAAAGTGAAACCTATTGTTTGAATAGAATAGGCAAGTTTGCCTCAAGACAAAGCCTAAAAAGTGCAGAAAAGGCATTAACGTATGATTCAGCAAGTGAGAGACAGTAAAGCAATCAGCGATCGGCTGCAGACGCCTGTTTAGACAGCAGAACGCATTATGCAAGAAGTGGAACCTGTATTATAAGTGAAATGGCTGCCAGGATCAAAGAGAAATGTCTGTCACAATCTCCCTTAGATGAGGCAAATCAAATGTAAGCAAGTCATTACCGCGCCAATTTAGAGCACTCAGCAGCTTTCCCTGCCACATCCCTAGTTGGGGTATTATACTTCAAAGGTTTTACTGATGGAAAAATGGAACAATTCAGATGCAAAACACTGCATTTATTAGGGAGAGAAACAAGATTATTGTTTTCAAATGGAAATTCTCCCACTGAACACCAAGCTTTAGTCTCATTACAAAATGAACAGTAATTCATCCTGCAGTTCATAACCGCTTTAGGCCCAGGTCACAAATTTCCACACGGGGAATGCAGAAAAGCGAAGTAATTTGTCGGCTGCGGTTCTAGGGGGAGATTTATCAAACATGGTGTAAAGTGAAACTGGCTCAGCTGACCCTAGCAACCAATCAGATTCCACCTTTCATTCCTCACAGACTCTTTGGGAAATGAAAGGTGAAATCTGATTGGTTGCTAGGGGCAACTGAGCCAGTTTCACTTTACACCATGTTTGATAATTCTCCCCCCTAGTGTACACCCCTGATGCAGGCAGCAATACATTGGTACAGGACCTGCTTTTGTTTATGGACCTTAGCGTCTGCTTGTTGTTTCTACTAGGTAGATTTAGACCAGTTTTACACTTGCTGGGATAGGGAAGATTAGTGTGTCTGATGTTAGGCTACAGGGGTTGTCCTGCGAAAATCTTTTTCTTTCAAATCAACTGGTGTCAGAAAGTTATATAGATTTGTAATTTACATCTATTTAAAAATCTCAAGTCATTCTATACTTATCAGCTGCTGAATGTCCTGCAGGAAGTGGTGTTTTCTTTTCAGTCTAACACAGTGCTCTCTGCTGCCACCTCTGTACATGTCAGGAACTGTCCAGAGCAGGAGAGGTTTTCTATGGGGATTTGCTGCCGCAGTTCCTGTCTCGGCTGGAGGTGGCAGCAGAGAGCACTGTGTCAGACTGGAAAGAAAACAACAGCTGATGAGGATGAGAAGACTGAAGTTTTTTAAACAGAACTAAATTACAGATCTATATAACTTTCTGAAACCAGTTGATCTGAAAGAAAACGATTATAATACACTCTGATCGCCCCTCCCAATTATATCTCTTGGGGAGACACAGTGCTTTATGCCTCCTTGGGGGAGGGGGGTCATGGGGGGGTAATGCTTTATACCTTACTAGGGAGGGGCCCAGTGTAATAGGGAGGCACAGCGATTAAGGGGGAGGACCAGTGTCTTAGCTCTTATCCACTAGATTTCATGGCCGTTGATCCAGGGATTACTATGATTGCCATATTAGAGTCGGGAATTTGTTCTCCCTGTGATGGGACAATTCTCACCTGCCTCATAAAGGTTTTTGCCTTTCTCTGGATCAACAGTTTGCGTTTTATGCAAGTTAAACTTGATGGACAGCACCCCCTCTCAGCCCCTGCCCTATGCTACAGACTAGCTTCTATAAAAGTATTACTCGCCATCTTCCCTCATGTCCTTTACTGAAATTATTAAAGGGATTATCCAGGAAAAGTTTTTAAATATTGTTGCAAGTATATAGAAAACAATAAAGGACCTATGCTTACCTTTCTGCGCTTATCTCAGCAGTGACAGCTCACCTAGCCGATCACTGGCCATGGTGCTGTCCCGTTTAATCCCTTTAAGGTTAAAAAACAAAACAGAGTTGTGTGGGTGACAGTACAGTCCTGCTCAATCTGGTATAGGGTGCAGAGAGACGTAGCTGCTCACTGGGCAGCAGTGATGAGCGAATAGTGAAATATTCGAATATTCGAACGAATATCCTGCGAATGTTCGAATATTCGATCCCATTAAAGTCTATGGGAACAAGTATTCGATTAGTGAAAAACATCTATTTGACCATTTAGAGGGTGAAACCGGAAGCTGGGGGATTTGAACGCTTATCGAATATTCGCGGGATATTCGTACGAATATAGAATATTCGAATATCTCACTATTCGCTCATCACTACTGGGCAGTACAGTTGCCTAGTTGTCAGTTTAGGGCAATAATTAGCAGGCTAAAATGTGTACCTGAATTTGCACAAAAAATGTGTTGCAATTTTTGGTGCACCTTAAGCCACGCCCCCTTTCAGCAAGGTCACACACCTAGAGATGAGCGAACCTGGAGCATGCTGAAGTCCATCCGAACCCGAACGCTCGGCATTTGATTAGCGGTGGCTGCTGAAATTGGATAAAGCCCTAAGGCTATGTGGAAAACATGGATATAGTCATTGGCTGTATCCATGTTTTCCAGACAACCTTAGAGCTTTATCCAAGTTCAGCAGCCCCAGCTAATCAAATACCGAATGATCGGGTTCGGATCGACTTGAACCTGAACCCGGTTCGCTCATCTCTACACGCACCCTTGTACACTCTCAGAAGAATGTTAACAAGACTGGGTATTGTAGTGTAGGTAACAAAAGTAATTTAAAGGGGAACTATGTATGTAACTAGGTATGTCTCTTACCTTGAATCTACAAGCCAGAGCACCACTAGGAGCCCCACCTAGGAGCACCCCCAGAGTGCTGAGCCAGCCTGTTCCTTCTGATGATAATCAATGGAACGGATGGGCCAGACCCGCGCTCTGGAGACGAGCAGTGCTCCTAATGGTGCTGCCGGCCATGGATTCAACTACTAACCGCATGGGAATGGCGCCGAGGAGGAAGGTAAGAGACATACCATCCTCCTCAGCACCCTGTGCACATACCCTCTCACCTGCCGTAAGTTCCCCTTTAAAATAACATAACAGAAGATGAAAGGAAGATACAGATGGAATGTAATCATTACCCTGGCAGGATCTTGGTTAGAGGTGCGGAGTCTGGTGCAGGGGTAGGGAACCTTGGCTCTCCAGCTGTTGCAAAACTACAACTCCCATCATGCCTGGACAGCCAAAGCTTTAGCTAGGCATGATGGGAGTTGTAGTTTTTCAACAGCTGGGGGGCTGGATTTTTAACAATTTCCACACTACTTCCTATAATTGTTGCAGCCATGGGAGAAAATACTGGTAACCAGACTTGAAGAAACGTCTTACTACCGCACTGTGTGAACAGATCTCACTACAATGTGATCACATCCTGAGTAATCAGCCCCTTAGCCCAGTGCTGCTGTAATAATACATGATGTCAGGCAGGCTTATCGGAGAGCACAATATACGATCGCCATACACGACACTAAAGATGCTCTCAGTCACTGGGTGTACACTGTACCGAACACACTGACAGGATGAAGCGCCAGCCGCAGCTTCCGCCCCCGGACCTCGGCATCAGCTGGACAGCGGCAGCAGCGGCGCCGGGTGATGACGTCAGGGGGCGGAAGTCAGGTTTGAAGCTGTGGCGGGGACGAGAGCCGGAGCTGCTGCCGTGTGATGTTCCCTATGGCGCTGACACCAGGCGGCGGGGGTGGCAGTATTCTCACAGGTAACGCCTAGCTGATATATATATATATATATATATATATATATATATATATATATATATATATATATAATCACTCCAGCTGTTGCAAAACTACTACTCCCATCATGCCTGAACAGCCAAAGCTAAAGCTTTGGCTGTCCAGGCATGATGGGAGTTGTAGTTTTGCAACAGCTGAAGAGCCCAGGTCCCTACCCCTGAGTTAGACTTTTTCCCACTGCTGAGGTTGCCATGACTACGGACAGTCTCCGTGCCATCCCATGTGCTCTGCAGATTGGCATGGAAGAGGCGCAGCCCCACTGGCCTGGCAAGTTCCCATAGATAACACCTGGGATGGCACGGTGGCAGTGACCCTTTAAATTTTATTGTATTGTTGCCAAGTAACCAAAGCGGCAGCTGGTGAGTGACCACGTGTGGTGCCATGCCCTTGTGGTCAATAACATAAGGCGCTGCTATACAATTGTAGCTTGAGGGCAGCAGCAACTTTGCAGAAAAGTTTTGGGACAACAATTGAAACTTTTATCGCCCTCCTGGGGATTCAGATACATTCGCTTTAAGTATTGCCGATGAATAGAACGGTGTCCTTCTTTTGAACCGTGGCCAGCTTCCCGTGCATGTCGCCGATCTATTACTGAGGACCGGCCCAGGAAACCCCCGCACCTCTTTGATTTCTAATGGAGGGGGTTTCCTCTTACATGCCAGCCCCATCTCCAGCGCTTCAGCCTGTGCCGGTGCTTGGCAATAGACTGGGAGCTGTGCATGGGAACCAGGATGTGGTTCAAAATAAGGACTGCAGCACTGGCTTCTCCGTGCTATTCATGTGCAACACTTAAAGCTGATGGGGGAACCTGTCACCCCTGGAAGGCCCCCCGAACCCACGCTTCCCCTGGATACGCCCCCCCCCCCCCTCCCCCCTCCCCCCTCCCCCCTCCCCATACTTACCTTATCCTGCCTGTCCTGCTCCTAATGCAGGTTGTGCCGCGGAGATACGGACGTTCAGTATCCAAATGAGCGGCAATGAGTCTGACGTCCAAAGGAAAATATTTCCTATGGATGATGGAATCGTCTCCTCTCATTTGCATATTGAGCGTGCAGATGAGCGGG
Source organism: Dendropsophus ebraccatus (assembly GCF_027789765.1). NCBI lineage: Eukaryota > Metazoa > Chordata > Amphibia > Anura > Hylidae > Dendropsophus > Dendropsophus ebraccatus. The sequence continues at coordinate 12,320,335 of NC_091459.1, read as the reverse complement.
CGGCCGTATCTCTGCAGCGGGAGTGGCTGGATGGAGTAAGTATGGTGGGGGGCGTATCCAGGGGTGATCGGTTTCCTTTAAAAGAACCTCTCCTCTATCCACAGGATAAGAGTCAGGTGTCAGATCACGAAAAGAGTCCAACTGCTGGGACCTCCTGCGATCTCTAGAATGTTACCACCTGCCAGCCGTCACTTCACTCCTTGTCTCTGAAGCTGACGGAATTCGCCAAGTGCTGTCCTCACTCATCTCCTGCAGCTGAATAGACAATGATTATAGCAGCAGCATGCATGAGTTCTAGAGACCATAGGAGTCCCTGCACAACTAGACACTTAGGGGGAGATTTATCAAAGGGTGTAAAATTTAGACTGGTGCAAACTACCCAAAGCAACCAATCACAGCTCAGCTTTAGGCAGTGCTGAAAGGAAAGCTGAGCTGTGATTGGTTGCTGTGGGCAGTTTGCACCAGTCTAAATTTTACACCCTTTGATAAATCTCCCCCTTAGGGTCCTATTCCACGGGCTGAGCAATGATGTAAACGAGTGCTGATCTGCTAGATCGGTGCTCTTTACTGGGCCTATTCCACGGCCCCGATGATCGTTGAGCGAGGGCTGCAGGGACATCGTTACCGATGTCCTTGCAGCCCTTGCAGCAAAACATTACCTTTCCAGGCTCCTTCTGCGCTCCGTCTTCTTTCCCGGGTCCCGCGGCGTAGCATCAGCTTCGGTACGGCCTGACTGAGCTGTCAGACCACTCAGCCATTCACTGCCCGCAGCGGTCCCAGCCAGTGATTGGCTGAGCGGTCTGACAGCTCAGTTAGGCCGCTCCAAAGCTGCTGATGCTGTGCCGCGGGACCCAGGGAGGAAGACGGCTATGCGCGGTGGGGGACCGATGATTTTAGGTCTGGCCCTAAATTAACGATCATTGGCTGATCGTTTTCTCTATTCCACCGAGCGATAATCGGCCGAATGGGGCCGATTTGGCCAGTAATCGCTCCTGTGGAATAGGCCCCTTAGGGTCTTCTTACACTGAGCGATTTTTAACAATAAACAATCAACGACACACAAGCGTTTTTTCCATCGTTCCCTGCATTTACACAGAACGATTGTCATTTAAATTCGAATGATTTAACGATTTTCCATTTTTCGGACCGCGGCCCGATTCCCGTGTACGGCGCCGTTCTATGCACCGGATCCGGCCGGTGCTCAAGCACTGGAGGTAGGCCGGGCGCCCCCAGTGGGAGGGAATTCCCTCCTTCATTCTAATGGAGCCGCGTCATACAGGGGAGGGAATTCCCTCCCACTGGGGGCGGCCCGGCCTACCTCCAGTGCTTGAATGCTGGTGGTACATCCTCTTTAAGTTACATACTGGACTCTGATAAGGGAGAGTTGTTATCTTGGGAAAAATGTAGACACATGTATGATATCCCTCCCCATCAGCAGGTTTTATTTGAACAACTGTTCTTTTGCTATTAATAGAGTTAAAGGGGTACTCCAGCGGGGCGGGGGGGGGGGGGGCATTTTTTCCCGGGGACCGGGAAGGAGGTTTCTGAGGGAAACGATGGCCAGTCAGTGACAGAGGCGGGATCTGAGCACACTTGAAACGGATCCTGCCTCCGTCACTGACTGGCTGAGTGGACCTGAGACGTCACGTCTCGGGCCCGCATCAGACACCAGGAAGCGGCTGGGAACTGGGGACCGGTGCGCCCCGATGCAGGACCCGCCCCTGGAACCAAGGAAGTGAGTGGACATCGTTCCCCTCAGCCATCTCCTCCCCGGTCCCAGGAAGAAAATGCCCCCCCCCCCCCCCCCCCCCCCCCCCGCTGGAGTACCCCTTTAAATCTTGTGCGACGGCAGAAAAAACTAATGATTTTGATTTTCTATGCTCCAATTCTTCTCCCACCTTATCTCTTTGACAAATATACCGTAGGATATGTGTTGATTCCTTACACAAATCTCCTCCCCCTTTTCTCCGGAAATTGTCTAAAGAAATACAAACAGATAATTTGGAACAAAAATTGCTAAATAGCATCCGATATGTTACTGCAGCCACTCCCAGTGTGAGATTGAGGGAAATCCACTTCCGGCTACTCCATAAGGCAATTTACGCTTTTAACTTTTCTTACTCCACCATGCCAGATGATTTCTTGACATATTGTCCGAAATGTAAAGAACCTAGCGCAGATTTATTACACTGTGTTTGGTCTCGTTCTCAAATTCAGACATACTGGCAATTAGTACAAACCCTTATTCAGAATACATGGAATGAATTCATACCTCTAACTTTACTCAGTTATGTTTTTCATGTTGTGGTGGCCGGGGATGGAGATCTCTCTGAAAAACCTATAGCCTCAAAATGTATTCATCTTACTCTGTTATTGGCCTTAAAAGGCTTACTAAACCACTGGATCTCTGACACTTCCCACTATTTCTGAGCTAACAACCTCGCTTAAAGAAACTCTTTGGCAAATGCTGGATGCAATCCGCAACAAAGATGTTTCCACAAATTTTTTTTATAAAAAAAATGGAAATTCTTTCTCATAAAGGTTATGTCGCAGGAGGAGAGGGAAGCTGTTATGAAACACTTTTGTAATACTGTTTGGTAACAGATAGCGGAGGCAAAGGGCACCCTAGGGGTACTCAGAGCTCCTTAAAGGGGTAGTGCGGCGTTAAGAAATTATTCATAGAATAACACATATTACAAAGTTATACAACTTTGCAATGTATGTTATATATGTGAATGGCCCCCTTGCCTGTGTGCCCCCACCCCCGCACGTGGACCCGGAAGTGTGTGGTGCATTATACATACCTGTCACGTGCCGACCCCCGTCCCTGATCTTTTGTGCCACGACGTCATCTTCGGACGGACAGCCGAAGCTCTCCGATCGTCTCGAGTGCCGGCCGCCCTCTGCCACGTCATCAGCTGCTCAGCCGCAATTGGCTGAGCACAGTTATGATGTATGTTGTATAACTTTGTAATGTGTGTTATTCTGTGAATAATTTCCTAGCGCCGCACTACCCCTTTAATTATATTAAAGATAGAGATTCTTTAACTACATTTCTTTCTATCCTTTGGAGCATTAATTTTTGTTCTTTTAGATTCTATTGTTTATAGCTAAATTGTTTTCAAACTTGCTATATTGTATCATATATATATATATATATATATATATATAATATATATATATATATATATATATATAATATATATATATTATATCTTCCTTTAATATGTAACTGTATTGTTATTGATAAAATTAGAAAAATTCAATAAATATATTTGGAAAAAAAAAAAGATGGGGAAAAAACAAACAAACATACAAAAAAAAAAACAAAACTGCCATATTGTGCAAAAGCAGGTGGTAACATAATGGGCATGTTCATTATTCGGATGGTTGTAACAAGTTACGGCCGTTATTACATACTGTGCGCGGCTGGTAAAAATCCCATGGACTTCACTGGAGCATATTATTATATTAGTAAAATACAAGTGTATTTTTACCTCAAAATTATGGCGGTATTTTACTTTTATTTTATGATGTCTGAACATAGCCTTACATACACCCTCACATCTTTCTTCCTTTAATATTTGCAGGAGTTGTAGCATTTGTAGACGTGTGGTCGTCTAACAGGACAGAAAATTACTCCAAATTGTTCACCCAGCAACTTCTCAACCTTGGGGCAAAGGTAACCTTTATTTTTATTTTTGTATGTGTAGTAAAGTATACCGCTATAACCTACTGTCTAAGGCTGGGTTCACTCTATGTTTCTGCAAAAAAACTGTTTGAAAAACGCATGGAATAACAAATGCATTTGTTTGCATCCATTTTTCCATTGACTTCCATTATAAAAAAAGGATCAAAATGCATCCGTTTTTTTTTTTTTTTACGTACACAAAAATAAGATCAGCTGCATTGTTGTGTACGTTAATGGAAAAAATGGATGCACACAAATGCATCTGTTTTTCCATCTGTTTTTTGCAAAAACGTATGAAAAAAACTGATTGCAAAAATGTAGTGTGAACCCAGCCACAACCTGAGTCACACTACGGCCACAAGAAAGCCACATTGCCTGTGAACTGTCAATTATTTCCTAACAACGGCTGGAAAAAATTCACAGGTCAATTATTTGTGCGGCCGTATTGAACAGTGCCCGTTGTTCAGTACACTGTGTGAACAAAGGCCATTGTTTCAGTTGAATTCAATGATCTTTTTTTTTCTGGTAAGAACGGCCGTTGTTTTAATTGGCAACAACAGCCATTCTTGTCTGAAAAAAATACACTGTCTGAACATAGCCTTATAGTCATGTCACAAATAATTTGTATTTTTACAATAGCCAGATCATCCCTTATGATGATCGATGGATAATCTATATTTGATAGTTTTTAATCTTCATTTACACTAGGTCTTTACCACTGAAAGCAAGTATTTTATTTTTTAAAAGATGTAATAAATCCCAGTGTTTTGGGAACAGTACTGCAGGGGTAGACCCATCTTGGAAGAAAAACAAAATTACTGTAAGGGTAGCTTTACCGGATCCGCAGTAAAATCCACTGCGGATCCTAGTAGTGTGAAGGTCTCTGGGGTTAGGCTAGTTTCACGCTGCGTTTTTGCAATCCGTTTTTTTCATCAGTTTTTTTGCAAAAAAAACAGATGAAAAAAACGGATGTGTGTGTGCATCAGTTTTGATCCGTTTTTCCATTGACTTCCATTGTAAAAAAAAAAAAAAAAAAAAAAAAGATCCGTTTTTTTGACGGACACAAACGTTGCTGACACTACTTTTGTGTCCGTTATAAAAAACGGATCCGTTTTTTAACAATGGAAGTCAATGGAAAAAAAGGATCAAAACGGATGCACACTAATGTATCCATTTTTTCCATCTGTTTTTCATCTGATTTTTGCAAAAAAACGGATGAAAAAAAAGCAGTGTGAACCTAGCCTTACATACCCACAGCGGAATTTTCATTCCACTGTGGATATGTGACCCGGCCCCTTTATCTCCCCCAACCCCCCCCCCCCCGCAGCATATATTACCTGCTCGGCGCCGCGGCTGTCTGTAAAGCTCCCGTCTCCCCTCGCTCCCCATCAGCCAATCAGTCCACGGCAGCACTGATTGGCTGAAGGGGACTGACGGGAGCCTCACACAGATGCGGCGCCGAGTAGGTAATCTATGCTGCGGGGGGGGGGGGGGGGTTAAAGGGGCCGGGTCACATATCTGCATCTGACTGAAAATTCCGCTGCAGGTATGTAACCCCATCGATCTTCACACTACCAGGACCCGCAGCAGATTTCGCTGCAAACTCGCAGCGTGAAATCCGCTGTGGATTCGGTACGTGTGAAGCTACCCTCAGGCTGGTCTCACACTACGTTTTTTTTCATCCGGTTTTGCAAAATCCTTTTTTTTTTTTTTTTAATGTAAACAAAAACACACTTGACCTTTTTTTTTCTGTCCGTAAAAAAAGGGAGTGCGTTTCGATCAGTTTTAGTTTTTTTATAGTGGAAGTTAATCGAAAAACGCATCAAAATGGATGCACACAAATGCATCAGTTCTTTGCAAAAATGGATAAAAAAAAAAAAAAGCATTGAAAAAACGTAGTGTGAACTTGGCCTTATCTAACCTTTTAAATCAATTCATTCCTCTTCTCATATATTTTAGTCCAGACCTCCATTCCTAACAGACTCCTGGATTGAGTTCTCCCAGTAATCCCTGCTGGTGCAGTTTATATATAGAGCCTGCTGTATGAATTTACATTCTGGAAAGTCACATCTTACACCGGGCACTTTATAGTAATGTAAAGAGGAAAAAACCCTGTCCTTTTACATTATGAGTTCAGCCAAGCGGTTAATAGTTTATTCTTACAAGTGACATTTATAGCACATCCATGGGATATATCACTGGAAGGGTTTCATTAGAGGAAGGCCATACTTACTGCTACAAGGACATGCTTGTTTCATTACCAAGTCCTAGCAGGATGCAGACAAGACCCAATGTTATATGTGACTGATCAACAGCTACTGTTCCAGAGGGAGTAGAGGATTAGTATTACACTGGTACACAGGGATGACTTCTGTAAGGTGCCAGTCACCATCTTGGCTAAGGGCCCTATTACACGGGATGATTATCGTTTGAATTTAAACTATAATCGTTGATTATTGCCTGTAATTGCAGGCAACGATCAAAAAATCTTTCGTATATCGTTGATCTTTGATTTAGATCTGAACCCAAAATTATCGTTAACCGTTCGCTGTAATTCCACATTCGTTCGCTCAAGTTCCACATTTGTTCACTAATCGTTCAGTGTAATTGCACATTAGGGTCATATTACACAGATCGATTTTTAACGATTAACGACTAACGATAAATGATCGCAAACGAGATTGTTTATCGTCAACCTGAAATCGTTCACCATATTACACAGAGCGATGGTCGTTAGTTACAATCGTTAGTTACGATCGTTACTATGATCGTTTATTCCTTCTGATCCCAGCAAAACAATGGACAATGTGCAATTACACTAAACGATTAGTGAACAAATACGGAACTTGAGCGAACGAATGTGGAATTACAGCGAATGATTAACGATAATTTTAGGACCCTATTACACGGGACGATTATCGTGCGAAAAATCGTTAAATCATTCGAGTTTAAACGATAATCGTTCTGTGAAAGTGCAGACAATGATCGAAAAACAATTTGTGCGTTAACGTCGATTAAGGGTCCTATTACACGAAGTGATTTTTAACTATCAACGACTAATGGTGATTTTACACGGAACGATTTATCGTTCGAATTTGCATGATAACCATCGAATTCAAACGATAATCGTACGTGTAAACGCAGCGAACGATCAAGCGACGAGCGAGAAATCGTTCATTTTGATCTTTCAACAAGTTTTCAAATCGTTCCGTGTAAACATTCTTTCAACGATTTCACCTATGTGTGAGATAGGCTTAAGCGATCGCATAACGATTTTTCCGTACAATGTATCGCTCCGTCTAAACGCTGATTGTTATTAAAAAAACATTGTTCATTCAAAATCGTTAATTGTGCGATCGGGCAAATTATCACTCTGTGTAAAACCACCATAACAATAAACGATCACAAACGAGATTGTTTATCGTTAACCTGAAATCATTCATCATATTACACAGAACGATAATCGTTGGATACGATCGTTATTGCGATCGTTATTATGATCGTTTATTCCTTCTGATCCCAGCAAAACAAGGAACAATGTGCAATTACACTGAACGATTAGGGGACAAATGGCGGACTTGAGCGAATGTGGAATTACAGCGAACGATTAAGGGCCCAATTACACAGGACGATTATCGTGCGAAAAATCGTTAAATCATTCGTATTTAAACGATAATCGTTCTAATTGCAGGCAACGATTGAAAAATTGTTCGTATGTCGTTGATCGCTGATTTAGATCTGAACCTAAAATTATTGTTAATTGTTCGCTAATCGTTCGCTGTAATTCCACATTCATTCATTCTGCGCTTTTTCGCTAATCGTTCAGTGTATTTGCACATTGCCCATTTTTTTGCTGGGATCAGATGGAGTAAACGATCATAGTAACGATCGCAAGAACAATCGTAACTAACAATTATCGTTCTGTGTAATGGTAATGGTGAACGATTTCAGGTTAACGATAAACAATCTCGTTTGCGATAGTTTATTGTTATGCTGCATTTACATGGAGCGATAATTTGCCAAATCGATCGTTTAGCGATTTTGAAGCAACGATTTGGTTTTTATAACGATCAGCGTTTAGATGAATAAATTGTTAGAAAATTTGTTTGAAAATGCGTAAGAAAAATCGTTATTGCGATGAATGAATGATTTCTCGCTCATCGTTTGATCGTTTGCTGTGTTTACACAGTACGATTATCGCTCAAATGCGATCGTTTATATGAAAATTCGAACAATAATTGTTCTGTGTAAACGCAGCATAACACTCCTATATGGTAGATTAAGGGCCGCAATGAGCATATCACTCTGTACACAAGGTGGTTTAGCAGTGGGGGTATACAAGCTGTCTGACAGGACCCATTGTCGTTAATCGTTAAAAATCGCTCCGTGTAATAGGACCCTAACGATGATTTTAGGTTCAGATCAACGACATTCAAACGATTTTTCGATTGTTACCTGCAATTGCACAGAACGATTATCCTTTAAATTTGAACGATTTTTTTCGCACGATAATCGTCCCGTATAATAGGGCCCTTAGATCTGAACCTAAACTCATCGTTAATCATTCGTTAATCGTTCGCTGTAATTTCATTTGTTCGCTCAAGTTCCACATTTTTTCACTAATCGTTCAGTGTAATTGCACATGGTCCATTGTTTTGCTGGGATCAGGAGGAATAAACAATCATAGTAACGATCACAATAACAATCGTAACTAACGACCATTGTTCTGTGTAATATGGTGAATGATTTCAGGTTAATGATAAACAATCTCGTTTGCGTTCGTTTATCGTTAGTCGTTAATCGTTAAAAATTGCTCCGTGTAATAGGACCCTAAGAGTCTCCTAGTCACACCTATACTTTATGGTATTTATGGGATGTCCCATGCTGTATATGTTGTCTGAATACTTTCTTGTATGTAACGATCGTTATAGTAACTATATTCAGAGGCACTTTACAATACAGAGGGTAAATGTGCAAACAAAATTAGACTTTACACACAAAACCATTCAGCAATTCAAACAAGGAGTGAGAAGCCTGCTGACAAGAGCTTACAGTCTATGAGGGTGACGCGTATAAGACATAGACATAGGAGTAGCTACACTACACACTACACTAACATTGTATTCAATTACTCTGTAACCCCAGACAATAAATCTTTTTGGGTTATTGAAAAAAAAGTTATTTTTTTATTGTGTGTTATTGTGCTGTTCTTTGCCTATGCTTCATGGATACTACACTGAGCGTGCGGTTAGGTATTCTCTACTAAACCAGCGCTTCTCAAACTATGAGATGAGCCTCACCAGTAGAGCACCCCCTAGTTGTTGGTGAGGGTGCAGCAGGGAAGGCAAGGCTTGCTGCACAGGGTCCCGGCGTACTGCTCTCCCGCCCAGCCAATCGGTGTATTCCACAGCCGCAGCCACTGATTGGCTGGGCTTGAGAGCAGTACACCGGGACCCCGTGCAGCAAGGAGACAGGTAATGTATACAGACACAGTGGAGCGGGAGCCGAAGGGGTTAAGGGGGCGGCAGAATTACATACTGCTGCGAGTATGTAGTGACAGGGAACTGTCAGACTCGCAGCGATATTTACACTGCGAGTCGGTAGATGTGAAGCTACCCTTAAAGGACTTATCCATCAAAAATCTTTTTTCTTTCAAATCAACTGGTTTCAGAACATTATATAGCTTTGTAATTTACTTCTATTCCAGTCTGACACAGTGCTCTCTGCTGCCACCTCTGTCCATGTCAGGAACTGTCCAGAGCAGCAGCAAATCCCTGTAGAAAACCTCTCCTGCTCGTGGACAGAGGTGGCAGCAGAGAGCACTGTGTCAGACTGCAAAGAATACACCACTTCCTGTAGGATATACAGCAGCTGATAAGTACTGGAAGACTTTGGATTTTTAAATAGAAGTAAATTACAAATCTATATTACTATCCGAAAAAAAAAAAAATTTCTGGAAACCCCTTTAATTTAAAGCGAATGTACCATTATAATAACTGATTTTTTTGTTTTTATTTTACTACCTTGTTGCCGCACGCTCAGTGCCGGCAAGGTAGTGACAGTATTCCCTCCGCTTAGTGACGCGCCTTTATAATCAAGCATGGCTGCCTCACTGAGGGGGAGGGGAAATAGTCACACTGGGGGCATCGGGCCCATCTCCAGTGCATAGAGCAAGTCGCTGTACAAGAAAAACCAGACTGGGGATCACAGCAGCGGCACCATCAACGTAGTGAGATCATAACGGTACATTCACTTTCATTTTATCCAGACTTTAGGAACTAAATGAAAGCAGACTAAGCTATAGTTTTTATTTTTGGACTTTCCCCTAAAATGGTGAGACCCCAGCGCCCTATCGCTCTGTTCCGTGGACTCCAGTAGTAGTTCCATAGGCCCTGCTCTAACCCAGTGAAACGGGGACTTTGTAGCCTCCAATGCACTTTCTGTACCTCTTATTTGTAAGGAGTGACGTTACTTTTCCCTTTTGGTGATTTTCATCTTTAGGTTTCTAAAACGTTCAATAAACAAGTAACTCACGTGGTCTTTAAAGATGGCAGTCAGAGCACATGGGACAAGGCGGTCAAGAGTAAAGTCAAACTGGTTTCCGTCCTTTGGGTAGAGAAGTAAGTATTCCTCTTAAAATAACAAGAAATGATGGATTTATTTGACTGTTATAGCCTTTCCCTTGATAACAAAGAGTGAGGCTACGTTCACACATAGCAAAAGTGGCGGAATGCCGCCTGCCTCCCTGTAGTAATGACAGTCTATGGGACATGTTCATTCTTCAGCGCTGAGAGAGAAGGGGCGCGAGCCTCCCATAGATTGTCATTAAGACAGGGAGGCTGACAGCATTCTGCCACTTTTGCTACGTGTGAACGTAGCCTGATATAGAGAATCATGCGTTAAAAAAGGATACATAAATATAAGAGAATTAGTTACTTTGTATACTTATGTGTCTTCCCTCATATGATTCCTAAGTTGTTGTTGGACAGTGCTTTGGGTGCACTCTAGGGGGCGCTGTTATAGTCACTGCTCCAAATTACTTCTCAATTTCCCAATTGATCTTTGATTGCTGTCTATTCCTTTTGCTTCTGATATTGCCGCTCTCAGTTGTAATAGTTCTATCATATCCCGTGTTTGTGGGCTGATTTGTTTGTTTATTTTTATACTTAAAGTGTCACTGTTGTTGTTTTTTTCTTTTTTTGCAGAAATCAATAGTCCAGGCGATTTTAAGAAACTTTGTAATTGAGTTTATTAGGCAAATATGCCATTATCTGCATTCAAAAAGACTTTCCCCAGCCCCCCCCCCCCTCTCATTATGAGGAAATCTCAGCTCTTTTGCATCAGTCGGGCCCTGTGTAACCTATGGAGAGGGGAGGAGGGAGATTAGTCGCCAGCAGAGAGCAAAGGATTACACAGCGGGACCTGTGTGAAAGCCGTATTAAGAGGTGAGAGAGGTCAGTGCTGACTTCAGAGGAGATAGCCCGGTGATGTAGCTGTAAATTAACTCTTTATTTTCCTGGTGCCTCATCTCCCTCCACCCCTCCCCTCTCCATAGAAAACCATGAAGACAGAGGGTAGAGCTTCAAACTGCTTTTTCATGATAAAAATGCAATTTTCAGCTAATAAATCCAATTACAAAGTTTTTTTTAAAATCGCCTGTACTATTGATTTCTGCAAAAAAATAAATAAATAAATTAAACGACGGTGACACTTTAATATGAAAAACATTTTATCATGCGCAGGTTAAGAACCACATCTTGCACGGTAAAAGCCAAACTCCTTTATCCAAGGAAGTTTAGTATATCTATCTGCTGGGAGCGCATTTTGCCACTAAGGCTTGTTTCATTGGCTAAAGTACAAAAATAGTAGCTTGTGTAAGCGTTAGGCTTCTGACGTGGTGTTTTGCACCCGGTCCCTGATATTAATTTAATATTTTTTTTATGATACCCAAACACCTTGCCTTCGTCTTTTACAGATGTCGAGAGACAGCTGTGCACGTAGAAGAATCTGGGTACCCAGCAATAAATACAAATAATGGATTACCCCAACTTACTAAGAAAGTAAGTAAAGCTAGCCGTATTCTGACTAAGCCTAATAACTATCTTTTATTTGCTTGTTTTACTCCCATCATTCCATAGGCAAAGATAAAGAACAATTACCATCTCTTGTTCATGAAAGTATATTGTCCAAAGGGCTGTATTATACACGATCAGTTAAGTAGATGAGCGCCAATCTGCCAGATCTTTTATTATATTATAGTGATTGTTATTGGCTGAGCCACCAACTCTGCAGTTCTTGTGGTGAGCAGGAGAAGCCAGGAGAAAACTGGGGAGACAGCAGAAGCATCAGGGAGCGTGGACAGGTTAGGTATATACCTTACTATTTTACACTAAAGGAAAGGGCTGCATGGACATCACTAACGATATATATATATATATATATATATATATACACACTGTATGAATATATATTTATTGTTCGTGATGTCCATGCAGCCCTTTCCTTTAGTGTAAAATAGTAAGGTATATACGTCACCTGTCCACGCTCCCTGATGCTTCTGCCGTCTCCCCAGTTTCCTCCTGGCTTCTCCTGCTCACCACAACCACCGAGAGAACTGCAGAGTCAGTGTCTGAAATGACTGACTACTCAGTCAATAAAAATCACGATAGCGAGTGCCTGCTGGTTGTCGCTCCGTGTAATAGTGGTAGCAGACCGCCGCTCTCTTTATTAGGCAGCCTGGACAATCTAAGGATAGTCTGGGTTGCTCCTCCCGCTCCCTGTCTGTGCGTGTAATAGCACAGGTATCGAGCAGGTAACAAGAAGGAAGTGAGCACTCACCTGACAGGTCGACGCTCGCTTCTTCCACCAATATGTTGCTGTGTATTACCGCCTTTAACACATGCGCTTTTTGCTGCATAAGGGTCTGTTCTTACTGAGCAAAAGTGACGGAATCCTATGCGGAGTCACCGCTGCGGACTCCGCTCAGAATCCCACCTGCCTCAGTGTGTCAATGCGTGATGCCTGCACGCCTCCGCTCTCCGCTCAAAGAATTAGCGTGTCACATCAAATATCACAGTTGCGGAAATGCCTGTACATTTGAAATATGTTTAATTTCCCATAATGCATCAGTTTAGATCTCGGTTTCTTAATGACACGGCCCCTTTAACGATATTTGCAGGTTATGGATTTATGCAGTCTTTTTTATAAGTTTACAGAATATATTTAAAACTCTTACAGAGAAAATGTATGCAGCCGAAGGATTTTGTTGAAAGAACGCCAGAAAACGACAGACGACTTGCACGGAAATTTAATAAACTTTGTAAGAATCTTGATGAACAAAAAGCATCTGTAGGTGAGTTGCATCTAATGGTGTTAGTTGTGGTGGCTTGAGGGTTCTGCAGGTTGCCAATCCCTTTTGTGGTGCTGCATTGGCGACCACTACTTACTTTATGGTTACAGAGGAGTGGAGCTCCTATGAATTACAATGTAACACACTAGAAATCTAAATCCCTGGCTTTGAAGGGGGTTTTCTAGGGGTCCCTTTACATGGACCAGTTATCAGCAATGAGTGTTCCTAGAAACCCTAAAGACCCTATTATACGGAACGATTATCAGCCGTATTGGGACGATAATCGTCCCGTGTAATAGAAGACAACGATCAGCTGACATGAACGATGTGGTCTGATCGTTGCTGTAGTTTGTCTTTCAACATGTTTAAAGACAAATGACTGTGATAGCAGCGATCTGCTGCCGTCACTCTGTGAAATAGGAGTGGCAGCAGAAGACCGCCGCTATCCTCTATGGGAGGAGTGTATGCGGTAAGCCCTTGCACCTGTGGGTTGCAGTTGCACCTTCTGGTTTTTTTGCATGTAATAGCACCGGCAATGAACAGGGAACGAGGAGCAAATGAGCGTTGACAGTGCTCATTTGCTCCTCTATGTCGCCCCGTGTAATAGGGGCTTAAGTCGGACAATAATCGGCCTGTAAAAAAGTGCCAGCGATCTTTTGATCAGCAGTAAAGTTTGTCGTTATTGGCCGCCCATGCCTTTGTGTAAAGGGGACGTACAGCCAATATTGGTAGATGTTAAAGGGGTTATCCGGAGAGGTAAAAGTTTTATATACTGTTGCAGATATACAGAAAACAATAAAGAAGCTATGCTTACTTCCCTGCACTCCCCTGGTGACCTCCCACAAGTCTCTGGGTCCCCCACTGGTTGCGGCTCACTCAGTGATTGGCTGAGCGAGCTGTCACCACTGAGACAAGTCTGTCTCAGAAGTGGAAGCGGGATCATTTAGTAGGGGACCAGGTGACCGCATAGCTTTTAAGTATAAAACAGTATATAAAAAGGTTTCCCTCGCCATATGACCACTTTAATGGCCGCACAAATGATCCAGTAATCCCGGCTGCTCGACTTATCGGTCAATTTTATGTCTACATAGCTGTTTAGGGTCTGTCTGCCTTAGGGCAGGTTGTAGACTTTTAGGGTGCCTTCACACGTACCAGATCCGCAGTGGATTTCACTCTGCGAGTTTGTAGCGAAATCTGCTGCGGATCCTGGTAGTGTGAAGTGAATGGGTCACATACCCACAGCAGAATTTTCATTCCATGGCCAGTATGTGACCCGGCCCCTTTAACCCGCCACCGCCCCCGGCCTGCAGCATACATTACCTGCTCGGCGCCACAGCTGTGTGAGGCTCCTGTCAGTGCCCATCAGCCAATCAGTGCTGCCATGCACTGATTGGCTGATGGGGAGCCAGGAGCCTCACACAGCCGCGGCGCCGAGCAGGTAATGTATGCTGCAGGCCGGGGGCGGTGGCGGGTTAAAGGGGCCGGGTCACATACTGGCCATGGAATGAAAATTCTGCTGTGGGTATGTGACCCATTCACTTCACACTACCAGGATACTGCTAGCGGATTTCACACTGCGAGTTTGCAGCGAAATCTACTGCGGATCCGGTACGTGTGAAGCTACCCTTACAAAGTATTTTGAGTACACATAAGGCTTATTAAACATTCTTATTTTTGTACAAATGGGGAAATTTATCAAGGACTTTGCTCCCAGTTTTTGATTTAAGTTTTATTTATGAACCAGTATTCAACTTGCAAATAATTATTGGATGCAATTTTTTTTAATAATCTATCTGTTTTGTGTATTCACCCTATTATTCGCATAATCCAGGATTTGTGCCTTATTTATAATTTGTACAAAAACTAGAAACCCCTCAGGCGCAAGCCTATGTCTGGTCCAGAACATGTGGATACATTTCACTTGATTCGTAGACTAAAAATGCTGTACACAATATATATATATATTTTTTTGTTCAGCGGCGCTAAAGATCATCCGGCCAGTACTGCAGTACCGTCCGGGATGATCTTTTCTGACACTGGCCGGATCACGGAACGGCCGGTTTCGTACAAAGTGTGAACATAGCCTAATTCCGCACGCGAGGCAGGGGGGGAACTAGTCATCTGGGCCTCCTTGTCTGTCAATTACCCCGCAGGGCGCGCGGACAAGATAGAGTGCTGTGACTAAACACAGCCCAGATGACTAGTTCACGGCTCTCCTCCTGCCTCACGCGTGGGTTTAAAATGCATACAGTTATGATGATACCAAATATGTTTAGTCTTTATATTTTTTATTATTATTTTACTGCTTTTGCATAATAATTTCACCTTTTAATGGCAGTTGTAATCTTGCTCCCGTCATGACGCCATAGTGCATCAAGGTGACCCAACTATTATATTTCGGAAACCGGCATTGCCAAGACCTTAAGGATGAAAGCCCAAAATAAAAAAAATAATACAAAATATTTAAATATTCTGGTGTTAGGTTGTATTTTTTCCGCTTTAGCATAGAAATACTGACTTGCTCGCTTATAGAATCTCTTTGTTCTTTCTTTACAGATATCCCTATATTATCATTTGAAGATGATGGAGTGTTATTATACAGCCCC
Source organism: Dendropsophus ebraccatus (assembly GCF_027789765.1). Taxonomy (NCBI): domain Eukaryota; kingdom Metazoa; phylum Chordata; class Amphibia; order Anura; family Hylidae; genus Dendropsophus; species Dendropsophus ebraccatus. The sequence continues at coordinate 12,304,689 of NC_091459.1, read as the reverse complement.
AAAGCAGTTGTTGCAGATCGCTGCAATGCCATGGAAAGAAGAATACAAGAAATGAGGAATAAACGGGAAAATTTATCACCAACAGGTAGAAAAGCCTGCACGGCTTACTCATGGAAATAAGTTTGTTTTGCACATGTCAGAAGTTAGTTCAAATAAGATGGAGGCGCTCCTGCTGTGAAGATGTGTGTCTTTATTTCTTGCTAAAGGATGTAAAATGTTTAGTAAGAGAATATTGCTTCTTATATGTTTTCCTGGGTAGTTTAACCCCTTAAAGACAGCCAATTTCGATTTTTGCGTTTTAGTTTTTTCCTCCTTGTGCTTAAAAAGCCATAGCACTTGCATTTTTCCACTAATTGTACTTTGCAATGACAGGCTGAATTTTTGCATAAAGTACACTGCGAAACCAGAAAAAAATTCAAAGTGTGGTGAAATTGAAAAAAAACAAACGCATTTTGTTTATTTGGGGGAAATGTGTTTTTACGCCATTCGCCCTGGGGTAAAACTGACTTGTTATGCATGTTCCTCAAGTCGTCACGATTAAAACGATATGTAACATGTATAACTTATATTGTATCTGATGGCCTGTAAAAAATTCAAACCATTGTCAACAAATACATGTCACTTAAAACCGCTCCATTCCCAGGCTTATAGCACTTTTATCCTTTGGTCTATGGGACTGTGTTAGGTGTCATTTTTTGCGCCATGATGTGTTCTTTCTATTGGTACCTTGATTGCGCATATACGACTTTTTGATCGCTTTTTATTACAATTTTTCTGGATTTGATGCGACCAAAAATGCGCAATTTTGCACTTTTGGATTTTTTGGCGCTTACGCCGTTTACCGTGCGAGATCAGGAATGTGATTAATTAATAGTTCGGGCGATTACGCACGCGGCGATACCAAATATGTTTATTTCTTTATTTACTTTTATTTATAACCTGGGAAAAGGGGGGTGATTCTGTATTTTATTAGGGGAGGGGCTTTTTATTGACAACAACACTTTATTTATTTTTTTTACACATATACTAGAAGCCCCCCTGGGGTTAGGGTTATTCCCCCCTGGGGTTAGGGTTATTCCCCCTGGGGGACTTCTAGTATATACACTTTGATCTCTCATTGAGATCTTTGCTGTATAGATATACGGCAAAGATCGATGAGATCGGCACTCGTTTGTGCTTCCAGCTGATGCAGCCGATAACAAACGAGTGCCGAGCCGGGGACGGCGCCATCTTGGAGCGGTCCCTGGCCACCTTCAGTTACGAAGATCGCTCCTCCGGGATAACATCCTGGAGGAGCGATCTCCTCCACTAGACACCAGGGAACGGCTGAATCCGGTAATCGGATGCAGCTGTCATGTTTGACAGCTGCATCTGATTACTGTATTAGCGCACACGGCGATCGGACCATGCCCGCTTATACCTGCGTCCCGGGCTACAAGCGGCACCCGGGACCGCCGCGGTTCAGAGCTCTAAACATCCTTACCAGCAATAGGGCGTAAATATACTCCCTTTGTCGTTAAGGGGTTAAAGTGTCACTGTGATATTTTTTTTTTTTTATTTTTATTTTTTGCAGAAATCAATAGTACAGACGATTTTAAGAAACTTTGTAATTGGGTTTATTAGGCAAATCTGCCATTATCTGCATTCAAAAAGAGTTTCCCCAGGTCCTCCCTCCTCCCTCTCATTCACTCCTCATTATCAGGAAATCTCAACTCTTTTACATCAGTCAAGCCCTGTGTAACCTATGGAGAGGGGAGGGGGGAGGAGGAAGCAAGGAGCTTAACCGTCTGCAGAGAACAAAGGATTACACAGTGGGAACTGTATGAAAGCCGGAATTCAGAGGTCAGAAAGGTCAGTGTTTACTTCAGAGGAGAGAGCCCGGTGATGGAGCTGTAAATTAACTCTTTGTTGTCCTGTTTTGGGACCTCAACTCCCTCCACCCCTCCCCTCTCCACAGAAAACCATGAATACGGGGGAGAGCTTCAAACTGCTTTTTCATGGTAAAAATGCATTTTTTGGCTAATAAACCCAATTACAAAGTTTCTTAAAATTGCCTGTACTATTGATTTCTGCAGAAATAATTTAAACGACAGTGACACTTTAAGATTATATTGAACAATACACATTTTGTTTGCTTGAGTAATGGCTCACCATTGGTCAGGGTTGGCTACCATCCATCATTTCCTGAACAATCTGAAGCAATATGGGACTTTCATAGTGGCTATGAAAAACCATTGCCTAAAAACAGTTTGCTTACTGATACTGACACACTGTAAGGGTATCTGCACACTACGGAATACGAGCCAAGACTTCAAGTGGATTCCACCGTGCAGCCGCTGCTTGGAGTTCTGCCCATTTCATAGACTCAATGATATTCACCGGTGAATTCCACCCGAAGAATTGAGGCCGTGCAGCGGAATCCACTTGAAGTCCCTGCGTGTATTCTGTAGTGTGCACATACCCTAATGTTGGTGGCCTCCTCCTGGCATGTAATGGAATGTTTTTCCGCCCAGCAACCGGCATGATGTATCAATATCACACCGGCAGCAGGAAAACTATTTGAATCTCCGCTGCACTGCAATGACACAGCCGCACAGCTTTGTCACTACAATTTTTCCCACCACCTATATGATATTGACACATCATGCCAGATGCCGGGTGAGATAACATTCCATTACATGGCTTCACCGTCCGCAAAAAGGCAAATACCATTGGAGACTAAAAGCGCTAGGATACTAGCATACTACTGTGATCAATATAAATATAAGTGACAACAATACTTGAGTCTCCAAACTGCGGCCCTCCAGCTGTTGCAATACATTTCCCATCATGCCTGGACAGCCAAGTCCAAAGCTTTAGCTGTCCGGACATGATGGGAATTGTGGTTTTGCAACAGCTGGAGGGCTGCAGTTTGGAGAACCATCACTTTCTCTGATACATATGCAAGTATATAGGCAACAATTGATTCTCTTTATTCATGGTTGTACAGTATATACATTGTTATATATTTATGGTTGGATAAATTGGTGTGCACACATTAATAATTACTGTTACACAACTGTTAGGCTGGGTTCACATGTTTTTGTGTTTGCTAATAAAACTGATGGATTTTGATCTGTTTTTTTTAATATTGGAACTGGAAGTCAGCGGAAAAATAGCTCAAAACAAATGCACTCAAGTACATCAAATTTTTTTTTTTTGCTTGCATAAAACTGGTGAAAAAAAAAAGAACTGCAAAAACTTATTGTGAACCCAACCTTACTTAATTTACAGTCATTATGTGTGGTTTGTCATTGTATGGGTGGGTTCATACTGAGGAATTCTCGCGTATAATGTCCGCGGAATTCCGCCGTCTGTCCGCACGTCTTTCCGCCGGCTCCATAGACACCATTCTGTGGGCCGGCGTATTCCGCTATCCGCCGAAAGAAGTGACACGGAAAGGTGCGTGGAATTCCTCAGTATGAACCCACCCTATCACATTTAATACATCATATATTTTAAGGGACTGTTGATGGTTCTATTTTACATAAGCTACACGTGGGATACCAAACGTTATGTTCTCCACGTGTGTAATTATGACGCTGATGCCATTTGTTCAGCAGAAAAGTGTAACCCTCATGCGGTTATGATGATGAAAAAGATGTATAGATCTTAGAATGAGACAATAAAAACAATTATGATAACCTTTTGGGCAATGAGGCTCAAATTTGCTTGGTCACTAAAGGGTTAAAACCAATTAACACTACGTGCGTCACCCTGACGTGTTTCACTGTCAATACCGCTTCTTCAGAGGAATCGGATATTTACTATTGGTTTTCTTTTAGTGCAGAAATGAAATGATATTTTTGCTTCTTTGTTTATTTCTCCGTAAGAACAATGATTGTTTTCTCTTCCAGCGTCTCAGATGTCACAGACGTTTGATTTTCCACCACTCAGACCCTCACTTGGAAATAGCCCTTCCATCACGACAGACTCTCCACATGGTATGTCAGAATGCCGGACCATTATATGGACCAAAACATAAAAACCTTACAGTGGTATACAACTAATACCACTGCTACCAAAGTTATTTCCACAGTCATTATCTCTGTTTAAGTGGGTACGGATATCCAGTTAAAGGGTTTGGCTGGGTTCACTCTGTTGTTTTTCATCCTCTTTTTTGCAAAAACTGATGTATTTGTCAGGGCTGTGGAGTCGGTAAGCCGCAGCTCCGACTCCTGAATTTTATCAGGACCGACTCCCGACTCCGACTCCTGCTCCTTGATAAATGGCCGGTCATATACCAGGGGAGTTATTTATCACACTGATTCAGCAGCTTCTCCCTAATGTCCTACATGATCCTGGGGCGACTTCTGAGGGAATAAAGGAATACTGTATATAAAGCAGCTTCTCCTGTGTGTGCAGTGGATGCAGCCACTCTCCAGCCTCCATGTCCTGAACTCCTCACAACTAGACTAGATGGAGCAGGTGGTTTTTTCCTGCTGACAATCTTCTATGTTTTTAACTAAATATTCACCATACTCAAAGAAACACTGCTAACAATGCCAGATCCCTGTAATATAGATGTCAGTCATAGTGATATACAGGGGGTCACACATAGTGATATAGAGAGGGGTCACACAGTGATATAGAAGGTCACTGTGGGGGCACGCAATAATGCGCGCGCACACACACACACCCACACAGCCTGCTGCAGCCATAGCATACACACACACACACCCACACAGCCTGCTGCAGCCATAGCATACACACACACACACACACAGCCTGCTGCAGCCATAGCATACACACACACACACACAGCCTGCTGCAGCCATAGCATACACACACACACACACAGCCTGCTGCAGCTATAGCATACACACACACACACACACACACCCACACAGCCTGCTGCAGCCATAGCATACACACACACACACACACACACACACACACAGCCTGCTGCAGCCATAGAGCGCGCACACACACACACACACTCGGCTTGCTGCGGCCATAGCACACATACACACAGCCTGCTGCAGCCATAGTGCACACACACATGCACACATACACACAGCCTGCTGCAGCCATAGTGCACACACACATGCACACATACACACAGCCTGCTGCAGCCATAGTGCACACACACATGCACACATACACACAGCCTGCTGCAGCCATAGTGCACACACACATGCACACATACACACAGCCTGCTGCAGCCATAGCGCACACACAACCTACTGCAGCCATAGCACGCGCACACACACACAGCTGCAGCCATAGAACACTGAAGAAAAACACACAATCTTCTCCCAGAGAGAAAACACCACACTGAGGACAGAGGTTACTGCTACACTACTTATGTCTTCTCCTCCTCTAAATTACACAGAAAATCTTCATATTACACTGCTGCTCATATACAGTCATCCAGCATCCAGGAAGAGACCAGCACAGATCTCCCCCCACACAATGGACAAACTGCCAAATAGTGACTGACAACTTTTCCATGACCACCCTTATGTAATAGGGCCAGTGTCCTATTAGAATTTTGCTCATAATATATATTCATGAGCAAAACTTGTAAAATTCATATCAAAATTCAATTCTACATTTTTTAAAGATTTTTTTAAAGCTGAAGTCGGAGTACATTTCTTTCCGACTCCAGCCAAAACTAGCTCCGACTCCACGACTCCGAATCCACAGCCCTGATATTTGTGTGCACCCATTTTGATCTGTTTTTCCAATGACTTCCATTATTAAAAAAAAAAAAAGGTCAAAACGCATCCTTTTTTTTTTTTTTGTAATAATGAAAGTCAATTAAAAAAAATGGATCAAAACGAATGCACACAAATGCATTTGTTTTTCTATCCTTTTTTTGCAACAAAAGGATGAAAAAAAACCTAGTGTGAATCCAGCTGTTTCTGCACAGTTTGTTTTTTTGTTTTAGTAAATTTTTATCCTTAAGGGTATAAACCCACACACCGTATACGCAGCGTATTTACTGCTGCGATACGCAGCAAATACGCAGCAGATTAGATCTAAATAACTGAACACAGCATCAAATCTAAACCATCAAATCTGCTGCGTATTTGTTGCGTATCTGCTGCGTATATGGTGTGTAGGTTTGTACCCTTACTTTCAGAACTGTTTTAAAAACTACAGGTGAAGTAGCCAAAACGCATAAATAGGAAACACCCACTGTCACATGTAAACCAATATCTGACAGAAAAATTGGTGACTGCCCGAGCCGTAACGCTACCTCAATGTAACTTAGACTAAACCGGTTTAAATTACAGGTGGAGCAGAGTTAACAGAGTTGTAGTGCATAAGCTAGATGTGCTCACACAGCAATTCTGACTGTTGTATCTGCTGCCATAGGTCAACGAATAATAGGAGCAGTAGTACAGAGATGTAGCAGAGTTAAGAGTCTGATTGTTAACACTATATTTATATCATAGAAGATCACACACCAGATACTATACAAAGTCCCTAGTGCTCTCTTGTTTCCATAGCTATGTATCTACATGAATGAAGAAGTTCCTTTTGAAAGAATTGCATATGTATATGTGTGTGTGTGTGTGTGTGTGTGTGTGTATATATATATATATATATATATATATCTCAGTATGTATGGACCTCTGTAGTTTTGCCTTGTGTTACATCCTGCCCTTAGATCACTGTGAGAAGGAGTTGTGATACAGGAGAATTAGGAATCGTGCAAGCTACAAATTTGAGGAACTGAAAATACTGAGTTCACCTCAAATGTGAAATGTAAATTAAGGTGGCAAATAGAATTAGTAACTGAAAATAAAATTTTTACTCATTGCTAGTTGTAAAGGGGTATTCCCATCTCAACTAATATAGCTAAACTTGTAGGACTGGTCAAGTTAAAGAAGTAGTTTGGCCAAATAGATATTTTTAACAAGTGTTGGGAAGAGGGAGGATAAAAGAAATAACATGTTCATATCCCCCCCGCTCCAGTACTGGTGGCTGCATACCGCCGCTCTGGTCCCTGGCCGCTTCCTAGTCTGAGTGGGTCTCGGGTCATGATGTGTGCAGTCCACTCAGCCAGTCAGCTGCGTATCCTGCTGCCCCCCCCCCCCTAAACCATTTGTACCTTCGGATAGCTGCTTTTAATCCAAGATCTGTCCTGGGATCAGTTCGGGCAGGTGATGCAGTTATTGTCCTAAAAAACTACTTTTAAACTTGCAGCCCCGTGCCCAACGGGTGTGGCTTAGAATATTTGTGCCCTAACTTTGCACCACCCCTCCGTCCCTCCTCCCCACCCTCTTCATCATTAGGAATGCCACTAAAACATTTTCTCCATGCTGAACATTGCACAGGTGCCTTGATGATCCAGCCCATGTTCAGTATTCACACAGCTGATGAATAGAAGACAATCTGCCTGGAGCATTTCTAATGATGAGGAGGGTGGGGAGGAGGGACGGAGAGGTTGTTCCAGCCTAATGCATACACAATCTAGGCCCCGGCTGTTGGGCACGGGGCTGCAAGTTTAAAAGTTGTTTTTTAGGACAATAACTGCATCACCTGCCGAACGGACCCCAGGACAGATCTTGGATTAAAAGCAGCTATCTGAAGGCACAAGTGGTTTGGGGTGTACAGATTGTGGGTACAGAGTCGCTTTAAGAATGTTCTTTGAACACTGAGCTGTGATTGGTTATTATGGACAACAAAGACCATTCTTACTGTAAGGCCGGGTTCACACTGCATTTTTGACATCCGTTTAACGTATATGTTTTATGGAAAAAACGGATGCAATTGTGTCTCATCTGTTTGGATCCATTTTTCCTTTGACTTCCATTATAAAAAAAAAAAAATGGATCGAAAAATATGCTTTTTTTTAACGGACACAAAAGTATGGTCCTAATACACAAAGTGATTTTTAGCGATTAATGACTAATGATAAACGATCGCAAACGAGATTATCGTTAACCTGAAATCGTTCACCATATTGCACAGAACAATAGTTGTTGGATACGTTCGTTATTGCGATCGTTACTATGATCGTTTACTCCTGATCCCAGAAAAACAATGAACAATGTGCAATTACACTGAACGATTAGTGAAAAAATGCGGAACTACAGCGAACGATTAACGATTATTTTAGGTTCAGATCTAAATCAACGATCAACAACATACAAACAATTTTTCGATCTTTGCCTGCAATTACACAGAACAATTATCGCTTAAATTTGAACAATATAACGATTTTTTGCACGGTAATCGTCCGTGTAATAGGGCCCTTAGCTTGAAAACTCTCCCCCAATGTTCTTAGGCTGATACCTTTATTGATTTACTTATTTATGTTATGTTTATTCTCTATTTTGTTCTCTTTTTAGGGGATAACCGCGCCTCGCTTAACGCAAGCTACGATGAACTATTTGAAAGTGTGCTGAAGGGGGGCAATGCTCCTAGTACACCGAGCAGTAATGGAGTCGTCCATATCACTAAGGAAGACCCGGTTAATTCAGTTGATTCAAAGCTGCAAGAAACCCAGGAAAGTAATTCTAGTTCTAAAAGAAAAAAAAGACAATCACAAAGTCAAGCCAAGAGTCGCAAATCACACAGGGTCAAAGCTGATGATGAAAATGTAAGTGATAGGGCGGCTCTTCTTCCTGTGAATGACCCCCTGGATGTGGATATTACGTCTATGGCAAACGCAGCTGTCAAAAGAGAAACGTCAAACTTCACAATACAAATTTCACATAAAGACCAAAAGTCCAATAAAAAGGTTAAAGCTACAAATAGTACAAGTGATAATGATAGTGGGAGTGATGCATGTTCTTCTGAAAAGAACAGAGTCTCCGGCCTGGACTATTCATCTATGGCTAATAGACTTGTTGCCTTATGTAAAGAAAAGGAGGAGTCTAAAAAAAGAGGCCGTCGCAGCTTAAAATCCGAAGTTCCAGCAAAAAATAAAGTCGTCAAGGTAGAAAAAACATCTCTATCATCGTGCAATAGCGACTCTGAAGCCTTTTCTAATTTTGAAGATTATTTTACTTCCTCGGATCTAAATAGCCGCTATAGCAAACTGAATAAGTTTTCGCTGACTATAGAACCGAGAAGGTCACCCAGCCCCCCGCCACTTACAGACTGCCGCAAACGAAGGAGATCTATGGTTATTGCATTGGAGAAAACCTGCCCTGTGAAAAAGAGGAAAACCATACATTCTGTCACTCCTTCTGTTTCCAGCCCTTTAGAAAGCGCACCGCCTAAGAAAAATCCTTTAAGTCCCGTAAAATGTGTGGCATCACCTAGAAAGGATCCTCCAGGTGCTAATACAGACATCTGTGTGAAGGACTGCGGAGCGGCAAAGAATGGTAATAAGAAAATACAAAATATACCAGGTGATCAAGTGACGAATGGCAGCGGTCATGGGGAACAGATGAAACAATGTCAGCCAAGTATGTGAGCCTTGTAATAAGTAAATGTGTTAAAGGGGTAGTTCACAAAAAAAAAAAAAAAAACTTTAAAATCAAATGGTTCCTGCAGGAAGTGGTGTATTCTTTCCAGTCTGACACAGTGCTCTCTGCTGCCACCTCTGTCCATGTCAGGAACTGTCCAGAGCAGTAGCAAATCCCCATAGAAAACCTCTCCTGCTCTTCAGACTGGGAAAAATACTACTTCCTGCAGGTCATACAGCAGCTAATAAGTACTAGAAGACTTGAGATATTTTAATAGAAGTAAATTACATATCTGTGGCACTTGCCAGGACCAGATGATTTTAAAAGAAAACATTTTTGGTGAACTACCCCTTTAAGTCCCTGCTGCTACTGAACTGTTAAGCCTGGCTTATGGATGGGTGCAAAACGTCTAGATGACAAATAATTGCCAATATGATTACTCGATGTGCCCCACATTTTTTTTTTTCTAGTCTTTTTTTCTATTTTTATTTGAAGTATTTTGAAGGAACAAACCCCTGCAAGTTTCAAGTTGCAAAATGTGTCCGTACAAGAGTCCCGACGTCCGTAATTTCTTTGAACTATAATGTGCCCTCCGTGAAAAAACAAAAATGTTACTGGTCTTGGAAGGCAAAAAAAAAAAAAAAGAAAATGAAAAAATACAAATTGCTGCTGCAAGAAGGGGTTAAACGTCTTTTCTGTATGAGCGTCTACTAATAAAAGTTATACTGAATGTTTTCCTACAAGGCCAGTTATCAATCTGTCCATTATTACTCTATAACTATATATAATTATTATTATTATTATATATGTCCTGTCCTTACAAAAAACTTTTGGCTGCAGCAAATTGCAAGTGTCAGGACTCATCATATATACTCTGACACTTGCTGTTTTCTATTTTTGTCTGTGTGTTAGTCACAGCAGCATGCAAACTGCATAGTGTAAACAAGTGTGAGTGGGGCGCTGGCTCTTTGTTTGCTTGTTTTGTGTCACATGTGGGGCGTGGGGCTACCTCCTTTTAGCATTCCAATTGCAGACACATTTAAGTCCTATAGTTTTCTGTTTGCCTATTCACACATTCACATTTTTTTGGTGATCTGCAATTTTTCAAATCTGCAAAAAAAACAAAAAACAAAGTAGGACGTGCTAGTGCGGACTATAATTGTGAAACAGAACACCAAAAGAAGTGTATGGAATCCACATTTTTTGTGGACGTTAAAAACATCTCAGTAATGTTTGCAAAAAAAAAAAAAACTGATCTGCAAAAATATACTGATATGTGAATGAAGCCTTAACAGCTATTGAAGTGTCATCAGTTTGAATTGTGAATTGCATCTAAAAGATTCCCTTTATTACTATTAAAGGAGAAGTCTGGCAAAAAAAATTTTTTAATAAAATATTGTATTTCCTCCCAAAAATTAAACAAATCTCCAATATACACTTATTATGGGAAATGCTTATAAAATGTTTTTTCCCTGCACCTACTACAGCATCAATGCTTCACTTCCTGGATAACATGGTGATGTTACTTCCTGGATAACATGGTGATGTCACAACCCGAATCCCAGAGCTGTGTGGGCTGTGGCTGCTGGAGAGGATGATGGCAAAGGGACACTGAGCATCCCTCTGCCATCATCCTCTCCAGCAGCCACAGCCCGCACAGCCCTGGGAGTCTGGTCGTGACATCACCATGTTATCCAGGAAGTGACCTCACCATGTTATCCAGGAAGTGACCTCACCATGTTATCCAGGAAGTGACCTCACCATGTTATCCAGGAAGTGACCTCACCATGTTATCCAGGAAGTGACATCACCATGTTATCCAGGAAGTGAAGCCTTGATGCATTAGTAAGTGCCGGGAAAAAAAGCTTTTTTTAAACATTTTACGTAATAAGTGTATATTGGTGATTTGTATAACTTTTGGGAGCAATACAATACTTTAATAAAAGTTTTCGCCTGACTTCCCCTTTAATGCAGGCTGCATGACCCACACCAAGAGCAACATACTCTCCTCTCCCCCACATATTTATGGGACTGTCAGCTGTTTTGGGTTATCAAAAGGGAACTTGTCAGATTGAAAAATCTGATCTACAGGCTGCATGCTATAGGGCCAAAAGAGCTGATCAGATTCATCCGTGACTTTGTGGGAAAAGGTTCAGTATAACTTTTGTTTCAGCAATTTCAGTCTCTGCTCAATCTGGGTTTAGGAGTCCAGTGGGTTGTCTTAACCAATGATTGACTCCTCCCCAACATTTAATATATGTGTTTATCATATGCTGGGTCTAGATTTATGGATTGAGCTCCTGTTGCAGCTTTTTAACTGTGGGTGATACCCTCCTGTAGTCACTGGCATTGCAGTCCACCCTAATGTCAGTTGTTTAACCTCTAAGATGCTCTGGTCAATGTGCTGGTCCTGTCATGCCTCCAGTTGGCACCCCCACAAGCTGCTTAGCTGTTCCTTATTTATAATGTGCTGCCTATTCCACTTAAACATGACTTTTCATATGGTGCTGCCCATGGTGAGACTGACAATTCGTTCCATACTTATTATCCATTCAGTCTCCTTCCCCCAGTTCTGAGCTGCTGCATTCTGCTAAACACACAAAAATCTGTGTGTGAGTTTTTCTCTCTGTCTCTCCCCGCCCCCCCCCCCCCCCCCCTTCTGAGATGGCTGATGCAAACAACAAGTCCCTGACTGGCTTTACCTGCACATTTGTAGCTTCTTTTTAATGCTGGAAGGTTAACCTGAGGTCAGGTTGCTGATGAACTCACTGAGATTAACCCTCCAAGCATTACAAAGTTGTGGATAGAAACTTGTTTACATCTCCTGTCTTGGAAGAAAGGGGGGGGAAAGCTCACACACAGATTTTGACCAGACCTGATCTGTCAGCAGAAAGCAGCAGCTGAGAAAGTAGGGAAGGAGACTGAGTAGACAAGAAGTATGGAAGGAAGTGTTAGTCTCAACTAGGGACGAGCGAACCGGCCGAGGTTCGGGTTCGTATCGGCTTCTGATTCCCGCTGTCTGCCCGCTCCTTGAAGATGGTGGATACAGCCTGAGGACCGCCTAGAAAACTGGGATAACGCCTATGGCTGTACCCCAGTTTTCCAAGCGGTCCTCAAGTTTATATCCACCCTCTCCACGGAGCGGGCAAACAGCGGGAATCAGAAGCCGAGAGTTCAGGTTCATACGAACCCGAACCTCAGCCGGTTCGCTCATCCCTAGTCTTAACATAGACAGCAACATATGAAAAGTTTTAGTTGAAAGTGTCACTATCGTTTAATTTTTTTTTTTGCAGAAATCAATAGTACAGACAATTTTAAGAAACTTTGTAATTGAGTTTATTAGCTGAAAAAGCAGTTTGAAGCTCTCCCCCCTCCCCCCATCTTCATGGTTCTCTATTGAGAGGGGATGGGTGGAGGGAGATGAGGCACCAAAACCGGACAACAAAGAGTTAATTTACAGCTCACCGGCTATCTCCTCTGAAGTCAGCATTGACCTCTCTGACCTCTGAATACCGGCTTTCACACAGTTCGCCTGTATAATCCTTTGTGCTCTGCTGGCGACTATAATCCCTCCTCCCCTCTCCATAGGTTACACAGGGCCCAACTGATGTAAAAGATTCGAGATTTCCTAATAATGAGCAGTGAATGAGAGAGGGGGGGGGGGGGGAGACCTGGGGAAAGTTTTTTTGAATGCAGATAATGGCAGATTTGCCTAATAAACCCAATTACAAAGTTTCTTAAAATCACCCGGACTATTGATTTCTGCAAAAAAAAAAAAAGAAGACAGTGTCACTTTAAGGAAAACTATGTCTATACTGCTGCCTTATATGAAATTTAATATGTTTCAAATATCCCAGCATTCCTGATAATGTGCTGTTGGAGGATCAGCAAGTCTATCTCTCTCCATGTGCTTGCTTTGTTTTGTGAACCTGTTTCCTTTGGGTTACAACAAGGTGGGCCAGGCATGCTAAGTTCAGCTACAATCTGCAGAAGTTAGTTGGTCTCCCCTTACCCTGTAAGCAGGCAGCATTGTTGGAAATGGTGCACCCTAGAATGGCAACAGCAAAGTCCCAGTTCACAGAAGAAACCAGTCATTATATGCAATGGGGGAGAAAACAGTACAGGGATGAAGATTACTATACTATGGCAGCCTATTTGTTCTCTTTACACAAATATATATGGTACTCATCTGATTTTACAAACTGTGCTTCATGAGAGTACCCCTTTAAGGGGTTAAGGAATCGCTGTCTATGAGCCATGGACCGTTCTCCCCAAGCAAATAGCAGAATTGTAATTGCGGCTTTAGATCATGATCAGTGCAAAATAATAAGGTGTAAAGCCGGAGGTGACGGTGAGCGACACTTTATCTGGCGGAATGTTTAGGAAGCAAATGAACTGACAATCACAAATATAATTGGAATTAATATTGATAACTGCATAGATTTTTTTTTATTGCTTGCAGATGTTTATGTATTTTTTTTTTTTGTAATACGTTTTATTATTAAAGCGAATGTACCATCAGTACATTCACTTTAAGCTTTGCACATGAATAGAGCAGTCCCATTTTTAAACCACGGCCGAATCAATAAAGCCGCATCATAGAAGAGCAGGGGTTTCCTCCCACTGGGGGCGGGCTGGTCGGCCTTTAGTGCTTCAGCCCCAGCCAGTGCCCGGGAATAGACCAGCGCCCTACGCGGGCACCAGGCTGCGGTTCAAAAAAAGGAATAGTGACACCGGTGACGCTTTCATGTCCAAAACAAAGCAACACTCTACCCACAAGCTGTCCCGCACCCTCCCCCCCCCCCCAAACCACTTGGACCGTCAGATAGCTGCTTTTATTCCAAGATCTGTCCTGGGGTCCGTACGGCAGGTGATGCAGTTATTGTCCTAAAAAACAACTTTTAAACTTGCAGCCCTGTGTCAAATTGGCGTGGCCTAAAATGTGTGTGCCCTAACTTTGCACCACCTCTCCGTCCCTCCTCATCATTAGGCATGCCCTGGGCAGGATTTTTCCTATTTATCACTTGTGTGAACACTGCACAGGTGCCTTAACGATCCATCACATGGGCAGTGTTCAGACAGGTGAGGAATAGGAAAAATCCTGCCCAAGGCTGCAAGTTTAAAAGTTGTTTTTTTTAGGACAATAACTGCATCACCTGCCGAGCGGACCCCAGGACAGATCTTTGATTAAAAGTAGCTATCCGAAGGTACAAGTGGTTTGGGGGGGACACAGATTGTGGGTACAGAGTCGCTTCAAAGTGAATGTACTGATGGTACATTTGCTTTAAGCCCAAATAAGATCTTTACAAGAACAGAGTTGGCATATCAGGTTTAGCATTCAGTAAAGAAAAACATTTTATTTTAGTCTGGTCAGCCAAATAATATATACAGCTAATAATACGTCATTTAAAGGAGAAATTCTGCCATTTTTACAATCTGGCAGCCGGCAGGGGGAATTAGATCGGGAGTATGTACTTACCTCTCTCCATGCCTGCGGTGAGCAGCGGGCTAGACGTCTGGACCCATGCTGGAAGGGCATTTTTCCCATGAAGTCGCGACTGGGGGGGGGGATGCCTGTCCCAGCTGACTGACTGTTCGGCCAATCAACAACTGGAGCAACGTCCTGCCCAAGTCACTGACTAGCTTAGTGGCCAGTCCATCAGCCGTGTCTTGCGTGTCAACGCCAGAGATCCTGGAGCGCAGGCATGTGGACAGGTAAGTTCATACTCCTGATAATATTTCCCCCTTGCCCTGCTGACTGCTAGATTTTAAAAATGTCCAGACTTTTCCTTTAATTTTTCCTTTCTCTCTTCATTTTCTTCAGTTGAGTCATGTGGTCTCATGGTGACCCCATGTAAATGACATGTGTTTCTATGCTCTCAGTGGAGTCACTATCTCGGTTCCTGTATGATGAAGTTAAATGATCTATTCCCCAAAGCGGGGAGACAGAAACTCCCCTCACAGTTACTGATTACGACTATACAGCTCCCGTTTCACAGTTGGTGATTATGATTTCTATGCTTATGCAAAAATATATAGAGATGAGGATTATTATTCTGTCCTCCCAGTAGGAGAGCTGTACCATCTAGCTACACAGGTGATGCTCTGCTGATGCATCATAGGGCTGATAGCGGTTGTGATTCTAAAAAAAAGATGGTGGCTGATCCGCGGTCACATGACCCAGATACAGTAATTAAATGTATGAATGCAGCAGAGCTGCATTGAAAGAGAGGACACTGCAGCAATAGGGGAAAAAACCCTGGAGCATCTATTTAAGTTAAGTAAATTACAAATCCCCTGCACTTTCTGACACCAGTTGATTTGAAAAAAAAAAAAAAAACATTTTACTGGAGTTGTCCTTTAAATTTTCTTTTCAAAGTATTTTACCCCTTTGTTCCCGCTTTTCCCTGTTATCACTAGCATTAAAATCACAAAATGATATTTTAGCTTCGTAAGTTTCAAGTTCGCCATTTGTTTTTCCCTTTTACTTACAGAAATATTGGCATTTTCCTTTCAGTTGTAGCAGCCATTATTACAAATGTGACAACTGGAATTGCAGTCGACTATCTGCTCGGCCAAGGATAGTAAAGCTGCCACTTTGTTATTGATTGAACATGCTGACAAAATAAAAGTTGGTCGTCCGTTCCCTGCAGGCTAACGGAAAAGTGACAGCTGCCGGCTCCTATCTCTGTATGTAAAATAAACCGGACGGCTAAAGTTTAGTGATTGCCCTTTTACTCCGCTAGTTGTATGTGCCAATTCTATCACTTTATGTGGATAATCGCGAGGCTGCCCGAAACATTTTAGATGTTTTTACTAATGAATATAGAAGGCGAAAGTAAATAAAAGTATAAAGGTCTTTTTAACCCTTTCACTGCCTCAATGCCCATGAGCTGAAGTCCGTAGCTCTGCCCCCTCTTCTCTGCCCCCTGCTGCTGTTTAAAGCCTTTAACAGCGGCAGGGAAGAGAGAGCAGGGGGTAGAGCTCGCGGTGGTGCGCCGACCTTACCTCCCTCACTTCCCCACCAGCCTCTGTAGAGGAGATTTACCTTCATTCTCAGCGCCCTCCCTTTAACCCCTAGGCGACCTAGGATGTACCGGTACGCCATGGGTGACTGTACCCGGGGCAGTTCTTTTCTTTTAGCCATCGGTGCAGTAGTTTTTATTTTTATTCTTGCCTGTAACTTGTAGTAGTGAGGAGTTCGTGCCACACTTAGGCACTCCTCACCACCGCTTCCTCCTCCTCCTTTGCTGCCCGGCCTCCTGCTTTCTGATGACGTTGCTAGCAAGGGCCACGCGCCGACTTGCCAGTATGCGCATGCGCCCATGATCTCTCATGTATTGCAGGCGCAACTGTGGGCATACTGGCTAGTTGCGTGCGGGCCTTCAGACAGGAGAAAATGTTCTAGTGGCATTCCTAATGATGAAGAGGGTGGGGAGGAGGGACGGAGGGGTGGTGCAAAGTTAGGGCATAGATACTTTAGGCCACGGCTGTTTGACACGGGGCTGCCAGTTTAAAAGTAGTTTTTTAGGACAATAACTGCATCACCTGCCGAACAGATCTTGGATTAAAAGCAGCTATCCGAAGGTACAAGTGGTTTGGGGGGGGGACAGATTGTGGGTACAGAGTCACTTTAAATATTACAGAGTAAATCCTAGTTCATTGTAATGAAGAAGGTGTAAATAAAAGTAATTTACCAACCAATATAACTTTCTGAAACCAGATGATCTGAAAAAAAAAAAATCGCTAGAGTACCCCTTTAACTACACAAATATGACATACTCCTTTTTGATAAATTTGAAACATAACCGTGCCACACTCAGCATTAGTAGAGGAAATAAGTAACTGTGATATATTCTAGACGGTTTCATTGCAGCACACTAGGCAAATGTTATTTCCCAGACACAAACATGATTCATTCTAAACAACTTCCCGGTCATAAATTACTTAAAGGGGGGGGGGGGGGGGGGGGGGGAATTATTTATGTTTTTTTTGTTTTGTTTTTTT
Source organism: Dendropsophus ebraccatus (assembly GCF_027789765.1). Taxonomy (NCBI): domain Eukaryota; kingdom Metazoa; phylum Chordata; class Amphibia; order Anura; family Hylidae; genus Dendropsophus; species Dendropsophus ebraccatus. The sequence goes on along the minus strand of NC_091459.1, from coordinate 12,287,272 downwards.
TCTATATAGTTTATAGTGCAGCACTTGACCACCAAGCAGATGGCATTTCTAGCACAGGAAAGTAAAGGGCAAACAAAGACTGTATTGATTCATGTTAAAAGCCAAAGCAGAGGCCTAGTATGTGAGATGCGGAGATGTGCTGCCCAGCGGGAGAGTCATGTAATGGACTTTGAATCGCGAAGTCCTTTATCACAGACTCAGGTGCATCTCATCTATTGCTGGTTTTAATCTGGATCAATAGAACTTTTTCTCTTCATTCTACTTTGTTGTCCTAAGCTATGCATTATGATGCGGCGAGCAGAAGGTTGTGAAATGAAATCTTCCTTTCAGCCACTGGGTTATGACTTGTCGAGTATTTTCTATGCTCTACATGTCAAGAATAGAGTGAATTCATATAAGCAGGGGGTGGCGGGTGGTGTGACCAGGGGAGATCAAAAGTATTCTTTATCCCTCTCAGCTCTTTTTTATATTAGATTGATTTTTACGGCTATGCACTATACACTTTCAGGATATTTTTATGCACCCAATGCAAAGTGGTTTAGTGCACAGGTGGCCATTTGTACGAAACACGTCTCATTGTGGAAGTGTCTTTCAAGTCCTCTAGACATCTGTCATACTTGTGCATGAATATGGGAAACAGTCCGCTGATCCTCAGGAATCTCAAAACACTGGACTAGCCAAGGGATGGCTCCACCAATACAACCATATTAAGTTGCCTTTTAAAGTGAATGTACCATCAGGCCTGGGCTGAAGCACTGGAGGCGAGCCGACCCACCTCCAGTGAGAGGAAACCCCCGCACCTCTGACACGGCTCCATTAGAATCAATGGAGCTGTATCATAGAGGGTTGGGGGTTCCTCCCACTGGAGGTGGGTCGGCCCACCTCCAGTGCTTCATCCCGGGCCTGATGGTACATTCACCTTAAGTCAATATCCAACTCAAATTACGAGTCTGATGATATGACCAGGGTAATACCAAAGCCAAGTATCCATCCACAGACAGCTGTTTCGGGGTGTTGCCCCTCATCAGTATGGAGTAGGAATCTGGCTAGGTAAGAGCAACGCCTAGTAGACCAATATGGTTAACAGATCACTGATCTCAGGGAGACCAGCCAAAGATAACACTGTCAGCTGCTGGTTAAAACGCTCAATACAGTAAAATCCTGGGAATCATCAGTATGCAAAAAGGTCCACAGAGCCTCAGGTATGAGTCTCAAAACACAGGACTAGCCAGATGTCTCTCCAGGGAAGGACCTAGCAAAGAGATGTCATCTTTTGCTGATCTCCCCAAGGTCAGTGATCTTTTTTTCCGTATTGGTCTAATAGGCATTGCTCCCATCTATACAGAATCCTGCTCCACACTGATGAGGGGCAACACCCCAAAATAGCTGTCTGTGGATGGATACTTGGGCTTGGTATCTTTCCCTGGTCATCTCATCAGACTCGTAATTGACTAAATGGGTCACTTAAAGGGGTTATACAGCGAAAATCTTTTTCTTTCAAATCAACTGGTTTCAGAAAGTTTTATAGATTTGTAATTTACTTCTCAAGTTATCCTATACTTATCAGCTCATGTATGTCCCGCAGGAAATGTTGTTTTCTTTTCAGTCTGACACAGTGCTCTCTGCTGCCACTCCTGTCCGAGACAGGAACTGTCTGCAGCAGGGAAAGTTTTCTAGAGGAATTTCTTGCTGCTCTGGACAGTTCCTGTCTGGGACAGAGATGGCAGCAGAGAGCACTATGTCAGACTGAAAAGAAAACAACACATCCTGCAGGACATACAGCAGCTGATAAGTACTAGAAGACGTAAGATTTTTAAATAGAAGTAAATTACAAATCTATATAACTTGCAAACCGCACCTGACCTGGAGACGAGAGGGGGAAAAGTGGCCATGTTTTTGTAGCGCCGGATATCCCCTTTAACTTTAATCTTTTTTGGCTGGTCTCCCTGAAATCACTGATCTGTTTGCCATACTTGAGCATGGATATAGATGTAATAGGGTTACATGTGATTTTCAATGTCGTTGTAATTATAACGTCCATCCTCTCTCTCTCTTGTCCGCTTTGTCGATAGCACTCGACGCTATGAACCTTTCCTCGAGCTTCTAAGGTTTTATATTTTTGAGCCCTAATGAGATGTTTCGTTTAATTGATTTCTAGGTGTCGGAAGTAAAACTTCAGCTTGTGATGCCATAAGCGGACTGCCTGAAATGTTTAATGAACAAAGAAATAAATGCACAGAGGAATCAAGGAAAACAGAGAAAAGCAGAAAGGTTAGTTGAACTGTAAATTACTTTGATTGGTCCTTTTTTAGTGTTTTGCTCAGCAGTGCGTTTTTCAATGTGTAGCACAAATCTGTATCGATTGGGTAAAGTACCGAAGCAGTTGAATATGCCGCTTATGCCTTCAGCTTATTGACTCGTCTTTTCTGAGCAGCAATGACAAAGCCGGGAGAATAATTTGTACGTTGCGTGCCATGAGAATAGAGGTGAAAAGCATAAAAAACAATACATAAACGAGTTATTACTTTGCTGTCTGCTTTGCACAATAAGCGGAGAAACACCTGCTATATCACGGTCATTGCCTTAACTGCCTAAATAACCTAGTGTAACCATTCTGAAAGTTAGGTGTAAAACAGACACGGCCGGATTGTAGCGGCAGCTGGAGGAATAAAAAAAAACGATTGCTTATAAAACTGAAGGTAAATTTGACAAAGTAAACCTAAGTATGATAATGAAGTGAAGTCATAAAGCAATGATGAAAGATGCTGTATATCAGGGATGGGGAACCTTCGGCCCTCCAGCTGTTGCAAAACTACAATTCCCATCATGCCTGGACAGCCGAAGCTTTAGCTTCGGCTGTCCAGGCATGATGGGAATTGTAGTTTTGCAACAGCTGGAGGGCCGAAGGTTCCCCATCCCTGCTGTATATAAACGTAACCTTCCTGTATAAGCGGGGCTTCTTTATATAGTAAATTAGCGCAATGCCTGCAATGGAGAGATGTATCCAGGATGTATGCCGGCCCATCAGTATTCCATCAGATTTCATTTAAACTGTTTAATAGGCAATGTACCTTCAACACACTGTGCGAAAATCAATAGTACAAGGGAGTAAAAGAAACTGTAATTTATCTTATTTTGTGAAAAGGCTTCCTTTTCTACTTAAAGGAGAAGTCCGGCAAAAAATTTTAATAGAGATATGTACTGTTATACAAAAGTTATACAAATCAGCAATATACACTTATTACTGGAAATGCTTATAAAGTGCTATTTTCAATGCACTTACTACTGCATTAAGGCTTCACTTCCTGGATAACATGGGGATGTCACTTCCTGGATAACATGGGGATGTCACTTCCTGGATAACATGGTGATGTCACGACCCGACTCCCAGAGCTGTGCGGGCTGTGGCTGCTGGAGAGGATGATGGCAGGGGGATGCTCAGTGTCCCTCAGTCCTCCTGCCATCATCCTCTCCAGCAGCCAGAGCCCGCACAGCTCTGAGAGTCGGGTCGTGACATCACCATGTTATCCAGGAAGTGACATCACCATGTTATCCAGGAAGTGAAGCCTGTGATGCCGTAGTAAGTGCAGTGAAAAAAGCACTTTATAAGCATTTCCTGTAATAAGTGTATATTGGGGATTTGTATAACTTTTGGGGGGGCAATACAATACAGTGGGACCTTGGTTTAAGAGTAACTTGGTTTAAGAGCGTTTTGATTTAAGAGCTCACAGTTTTTCAAAATTGTGACTTGGTTTAAGAGCATTGCTTTGGTTTAACCTCTTAAGGACATAGGACGTACCGGTACGTCCTATGTCCTCATTAGCACTTCAAAGCGGGGCCGCGCGGCGGCCCCGCTTTGAAGTGCCGCGATCCCGGGTGCCGCGTGTAGCCCGGGACCGCCGCTATTAGCGGGCACGGTCCGATCGCCGTGCCCGCTAATTAGCTAATCGGAGGCAGCTGTCAAAGTTGACAGCTGCCTCCGATTACCGGAGGCAACGTTTCCCTGGTGTCTAGTGGGGGAGATCGCTCCTCCGGGACTTTGTCCCGGAGGAGCGATCTCCGTTACTGATGCCGGCCGGGGACGCGTCCAAGATGGCGCCGTCCTCGGCTCGGCACTCGTTTGTTTCCGGCTGCAGCAGCCGAAAGCAAACGAGTGCCGATCTCATGGATCTCTGCAGCATATCTATGCTGCAGAGATCTCTATGAGAGATCAAAGTGTATATACTAGAAGTCCCCCAGGGGGGTTCTAGTATATGTGTAAAAAAAAAAAAAAAAGTGTTGTTAATAGTAAAAATCCCCCTCCCCTAATAAAAGTCTGAATCACCCCCCTTTTCCCAGGTTTTAAATAAAAGTAAACAAATAAATAAATAAATAAACATGTTTGGTATCGCCGCGTGCGTAATCGCCCGAACTATTAATTAATCACATTCCTGATCTCATACGGTAAACGGCGTCAGCGCAAAAAAATCCCAAAGTGCAAAATTGCGCATTTTTGGTCGCATCAAATCCAGAAAAAATGTAATAAAAAGCGATCAAAAAGTCGTATATGCGCAATCAAGGTACCGATAGAAAGATCACATCATGGCGCAAAAAATGACACCTCGCACAGCCCCATAGACCAAAGGATAAAAGCGCTATAAGCCTGGGAATGGAGCGATTTTAAGGAATGTATATTGGTTAACAACGGTTTGAATTTTTTACAGGCCATCAGATACAATATAAGTTATACATGATATATATCGTTTTAATCGTAACGACTTGAGGAACATGCATAACAAGTCAGTTTTACCCCAGGGCGAATGGCGTAAAAACACATTTCCCCCAAATAAAAGAAATGCGTTTTTTTTTTCAATTTCACCACACTTTGAATTTTTTTCTGGTTTCGCAGTGTACTTTATGCAAAAATTCAGCCTGTAATTGCAAAGTACAATTAGTGACGCAAGAAATAAGGGGTCATGTGGGTTTCTAGGTGGAAAAATGCAAGTGCTATGACCTTTTAAACACAAGGAGGAAAAACCGAAAACGTAAAAACGAAAATGGGCCATGTCCTTAAAGGGTTAAGAGCTCCCTGTACTGGGTGGGAGGGGGAGTGGAGGAGGGGCATGGTCTGCATAGCGGGGTCTACAGCCTTGTACTCTGACCCAGGAAGTCTCCCTCACCTTCCAAATCATAGCAGATCCACCTCAGGCTGGGGCCTGCATCAGAGGACAGGACTGTGGAGGTAATCTCTCCATAGCTGTAACTCCTCTCTCCCCGGACAGAGAGTGCTGCATGTATGTGCCCACATCTGTCCTGCTCATTCCTTCCTGCTCCCTGCAGTATCTGTCCGCCCTTGTGTTTCCCATCCTCTCCATTACTTTACAGTAACTTATAATATCACATATTCTGCTGTTTCTAAATGTTTGTTTTATTTGTTTTACATGTTATTCAGAATAATAAATCATTATTTTTCGGCCTGTGGAACCAATTGTCTGCATTTCTATGATTTCTTATGGTTTTGCTTTGGTTTAAGAGTGGATTTGGATTACAAGCGCCGTCGTGGGAACGAATTATGTTCGTAATCCAAGGCACCACTGTACTTTTAATAAAAATTTTCGCCGGACTTCTCCTTTAAGTTACTCTACCACTCGATTATCTGCTTCACTGATCGTTCAGTCTCCAGTCTCTGCTTCAATCGGAGACAGTTACATACTGTACTGCCCATGTAAGTCTATGGAGAGAGGAGGAGGTACAGAGAGTGAGAGAGTATCTTAGGGTCCTATTTCATGGATTTAGACGATTATCGCTCTGTGTATCAGTCTGTAACAACGATCATCGGCTGATCGTGTCTTTTGGTCCGTGTAAACAAATAATAAACTGTATACATTACCTGTCCACGGTCCCAGTGTTCTTCTGCCTTCTGCTCGCTTCCCAGAGCCACTGCTGTAGCTTCGGAGCAAGTCTCTGACAGGTCGCTCAGCCAATCACTGGCCGCGGCCTGTCCAGTCTCAGTCGATAAATGAGTGGCCTGTCACTGCCGAGACAAGTGGTTGTGGTCAGCAGGGGACACTGAGACACCACAGGCAATTGGCACGTTCTGTCTTACCCTCTGGGGGCCTGCTCTTGGTAACGCCTTTCGCATTGCATTGCACACACACTGAGGGCCTAATGCCAATGCCTTCAGTTGAAACATCCAACGTGCGCATGTCAACTGTCGTTACCAGGAGCAGGTCCCCAGAGGGAATCATCGGCGAAGACATAAACTGACAAGTTGGCGCGTGGCCCTTGCTAGAAAAGACGCGGGTGTGCAGCTACATGACTGCATTGGGGAGCAGGAGGCTGGCTAAAAATGGGGTGGAGGAAGTAGCGGTGAGGTGTGCCGAGATGCAGAACAAACGCCAAGCCACTACTTCTCTTCGACACTTGGTTAGAGTGTGTTTGTAAAAAATCTACTACACAGAGGCTTTGTAGACCGGGACCATGCACACAGGGGGACACACACCTATACTACGTTGTCAGCACTTCGGGTCCGGTCCGGGTGCTGACAGATTCCCTTTAAGGGTGCCTTCACACCTACCGTATCGCAGTAGAAAATCCGCTGTGGATCCGCAGCGAATCCGCAGCAGATTTAACTAAATGAATGAACACAGCATTAAATTCGCACTGTCAAATCCGCTGCGGATCCGCAGCAGATTTGTAAGTGCGGATTTAATGCTGTGTTCATTCATTTAGTTAAATCCGCTGCAGATCTGCTGCGGATCCGCAGCGGATTTTCTACTGCGATACAGTAGGTGTGAAGGCACCCTAAGTGAGCCTTGATGAAGCCTATCTGGATTAGGCTGCTAATGGTGTTTATCACAGCTATCACCCGTGAAGACAATACAGGACATTTTTCATTCTGTACATTTATTAATGTTTGTTTCCATTGACGTTCTATATTGTTTAGACTGCATTGTGTTTAAAGAGGATGTACCATCAGTTACATCCTCTTTAACATGACCCATGGATAGAACGACACCGTCACTGGGAAGCTGGTGCCGCGGTCCGTTTTTTGACCCACGGCCTGGTTCCCGTGTACGGCGCCGTTCTATCTACGGGTAGCAGGGTGGGGCTGAAGAACAGGAGGCGGACCGGCCCGCCCCCAGTGAGAGGAATTCTAATGAAGCCGCGTCATAGAGGGGAGGGAATTCCCTCACACTGGGGGCGGGCTGGTCCGCCTCCTGTGCTTCAGCCCCAGCCCATTACTTGTGGATAGAACGGCGCCGTACGCTGCAACCGGTCCGTTTTTTAACCGCGGCCCCATGACGGCGCCGTTCTATCTGTGGGTCATATTAAAGAGGATGTAACTGATTGTACATCCTCTTTAAAGGTGTCTATACTGATTTTTTTTTTTTTTTTTTTTACCTAATATATCTTTATAGTAATCTGAGCTGTATTGTTCTGATCCAGAGCTCCTCATACATATAGATACAGCGGCTGACATGCTCTTCTCCAGCGGTCATTTAAAGGGGCTGGCCACTTCATTCGGGTTTACTAAAAGCTGTATTAGTTTAAATAATAGGTCACTTACTCATCGACCTTTATTATACTACTGTCCCTTTACTTGTATAGTCACATGGTCTTTCCATGCTTGTCCAGGCTTAGTAAAACATGGCTGCTTTCTTCCAGAAACAGCACCACTCTTGTCCTCAGTTTAGGTGTTTCCTTGCAGCTCAGTTTCATTGAAGGGAATTGAGCTAAATTGTAATACCACACATAACCTGAGGACAGGGGTGGTGTCTTTTCTAATCTTAGATAACCCCTTTAAGGGGGCAGAAGTATTAACCCCTTCAGGACTAGGCTAATTTTCGTGTTTTTTTTTTTGTATTTTCGTTTTTTGCTCCTCGTGTTTAGGCCATAGCTCTTGCATATGAGGCCCTATTTTTTGCGTTACTAGTTGTACTTTACAATGGCGGACCTAATTTTTCCATACAATATGCTGTGAAACCAGAAAAAAATATTTGTTCAGTGAAATTGTAAAAAAAAAGTGGAAAAAAAGGATATTTTTTTTTTTTCATTTTGGCGGGTTTTGTGTTTAAGCTATTCGTTATATAGTAAAACTGACATGTTATGTATGTTCCTCAAGTCGGCACGATTAGAACGATATGTAATTTATATAACCTTTATTTTAAAAAATTAAAACCCTTTTAAAAAACACTAAATGTGTTTAAAATTGCTCTATTCCCAGGCTTATAACTAGAGATGAGCGAACCTCAAGCATGCTCAAGTCGATCCGAACCCGAACTTTCGGCATTTGATTAGCGGTGGCTGCTGAACTTGGATAAAGCCCTAAGGCTATGTGGAAAACATGGATATAGTCATTGGCTGTATCCATGTTTTCCAGACAACCTTAGAGCTTTATCCAAGTTCAGCAGCCCCAGCTAATCAAATGCCGATCGTTCGGGTTCGCATCGACTCTAACCCAAACCCGGTTCGCTCATCTCTACTTATAACGCTTTTATCCTTTGGTCTATGGGGCTGTGTGAGGTGTCATTTTTTAACCAATGATCTGGTTCTATCGATACCTTGCTTGTGTATATGCGACTTTTTGATCACTTTTTATTATAATTTTTCTGGTTTTGATGTGGCAAGAAATCCGCAATTATCCGCGATAATTACAATTACGCACGCGGCAATACCAAATATGTTTGTTTATTTATTTCTATTTATAAAATGGGAAAAGAGGGGTAAATCAAACTTTTATTAGGAGAGGGCATTTTTTTTATTAAAGGGAACCTGTCACCCCCCGTGCCGGGGTGACAGGCTCCCGACCCCCCGTTAGAGACCCCTATACTTACCTCATCCCGCCGGGTCCCGCTTCTGGATTCGGTCGGGTCCCGGAGATCTCAGCCGCTGCAGCCCGGCGCGCGCGCTGACAGATGAGTCCAACGCTCATAGAGAATGACGGAGCGCTGGACTCTCCTGTCATTCTCTATGGGTGTTGGACTCATCTCTCAGCGCGCGCGCCGGGCTGCAGCGGCTGAGATCTCCGGGACCCGACCGGATCCAGAAGCGGGACCCGGCGGGATGAGGTAAGTATAGGGGTCTCTAACGGGGGGTCGGGAGCCTGTCACCCCGGTACGGGGGGTGACAGGTTCCCTTTAATAAAAACAGGTTCTTTTTCACTGTATACTTTAACTTTTAGTTCCCCTTGGGGACTTTTATTATTACTGTAGTGATCTCCCATAGATCATAGATTTTATACAGCAATGATCGATTAGATCATTGCTGTATTACTCTGGTCTGCAGCAGACCTACCGATTGCTAAGCCGGGATCAGCGTCAGTGTGATCACGGGAGGGATCACATCGCGGGGGGGAGATCCCCCCACTAGACACCAGGGAGAGGGGCACTTTATACAATTTAATGCAGCTGTCTGTTTTAAATCTAAAATTAGCCGGCGCAGTCTGAGGGGCTACAGATAGCACCCGGCATCACGGTGGTTCAGAACCGTCCCTCCCACAACAGGATGTACAGTTACGTTCTGATGCGTGAAGGGGTTAAGGATTTCACTCTGTATTGTCTATAGGAAAGAAGGGAAAAAGAGGACAAGATTGAAGCTAAATAAGGTTTAACCCCCTCCCACCGCTGCACTGTAAATTAACATTGCTGCAGCCTATGCCTGAGAAGCTGCGTCTGTGTTTTCCGTGACGGCTATTAGTGATAGCCGGGGACCCTCTGCAACTGTGCTGAGAGTTAACCCTATAGATACTGCAGTCAGCATGACCGCAGCATCCATAGGGCTCCAGGCAGAGAATTCTCCCTCTACAGAGGGAAAATTCTGTGCCGGTGTCCATCGAGGCTCTGCAAAGTGATCGCAGAGCCCTGATGGTAGCCATGGAAACCGGAACCCTCAGGCAGGGGAGGGAAGGAAGGCAGGGCACGTGGCCATGCGCTCTGCCCCCTTCCCTCTCTCCCCTGCCGCTGTCACCAGATTGTGACAGCGGCAGGGGACAAAGGAGTGGGGGCAGACATAGGGACATCAGCTTATGGGATCATTGTGATCCCATAAGCTGATGGCCAAAAACAACCTGGGCATTGATGCATCAATGACTCCAGGTTGTGAAAGGGTTAAGAGGGAAGCATTTTTAATTGGGAAAAAAAAAACTGAACTCAAGAACATAGGGGAAACAGAATTCATTTGGGGGAAAGATCAGAAGCAATGTGAGAAAATATTGGGTTGGGCTGGTTTCTGCCCCGGGTGCAGGGGTGACAGGTTCCCTTTAATAAGGTCCTGTTAAAATAAATAAACTAAACTATTGCCAGTAGAAGTAGTTCCATACTTTACACCCGGTGGGTTTGCTCATTGGTCAGAAGTTGAAACTGAAGGTTTTTAGCGAATGATTGGAGAAGCGCTGGTTAATAATCCCAGCTCCCACCGCTGTCTCTTCTCTCGGGCTCTTCAGGTCGGTTGTGAAAGAGCTTTCTCAGATTTTTCATAACTGCGGCACACGCTGTGCCGGCCATTGTCAGACATCAGGTTCTCTCGATACAAGAATGGGTTCACAATGTGAACAATATCAAGTGCATGGAGGAATTAATGTCATTGGATAACTATAGACAAGAACAGGGAAGGTTTTTGAGCTGACACACTGCGTCTCAGCAATGTTACCCAGCTTCTTTATCCTGCGGTTTCTTTCATGTACTATGCATTACTCCCATCATGCTGTTTTCCTATTATAGGCTGCTGTGCTGAGGATCAGTATGCCTGGCTGGGACGCCTGGCACCTTCCTTACACATGCCTTCCAATGCGCTGGGTATTTCTGCATTTCTTTTGAAGTTAATTTCATTGTCTGCTTGTAATTAGATTCAGTTTTTTTTTTCCTAAGGAAAACATGATCTTGTCGCAGATCATCCCGGGATGTTCCGCGCCGTACCCCGACTGATATTCACAGCGGGACTTTAATATTTCAGGCCGTTAGCGCTGATACATTTAATTAGTAAAATGTTTTAGACGAAGAGACATAGCTAGAAACTTATCTCATGCTGTTCGCTATCTATTTTCCCAACCAGGCTTTGGCTGGAGGCGAGTATTCCATTATCGTCTTTTTCGTAAGATACAGTGGCAGGTGAAGCCTAGAACTGCAAAAAAACTAAAAATATATATATATATATATGTCTCGGTCTACGGCTACACCAAAAGTTAATTTCTTAAATAAAGGTCATTAAAGCCCTTTTTTAAAGGGAACCAATCGTGATGATTTAGAGTTCTGAGTTAGAATAATGATGTTATGACGCATGCTGCAGCGTTTTTTTATCATGTAGACTGCTTGTTTGCCGCTGTTACCGTCTATCCTGAAATGATCTTTTATACCTACCTACAATCATGCATCTCTCCCTCAACTAGTCATGTGTGTGCCGTCCCTCCCTTAACTAGTCTCAGCTCCCGAGCTGTAATCCCGCCTTTCGGAGCATGATTGACAGGTCACAAGACTGCTACATCATTCAGAGGTGGGTTTACAGTGCGGAGGGAAATGATTACAACCCTGGAGCCATGACTAGTTGAGGGGGAGACGCCACCTATGACTAGTTAGCGGTAATTTGCATTATAAAACTAAATATAACTAAAACTACTAGAGATGAGCGAACCGGGTTCGAGTCGATCTGAACCCGAACGATCGGTATTTCATTAGCTGTCGCTGCTGAACTTGGATAAAGCTATAAGGTTGTCTGGAAAACATGGATACAGCCAATGACTATATCCATGTTTTCCACATAGCCCTAGGGCTTTATCCAACTTCAGCAGGCACCGCTAATCAAATGCCGAAAATTCGGGTTCGGATCGACTCGAGCATGCTCCAGGTTTGCTCATCTCTAAAAACTACATTTTCTGAGACAGCATCAACCAAGCTGTTTACGTGGTAGGAAGCACTGCAGCATGCTTCATAACATCATTATTCTAACTCAGAACCCTAAATCATCATTGGTTCCCTTCAAGTGGCCAGTGACTTGGCTTCTGTGTCACGTCTGACGCAAAGCATGGACAGGTCAGCCTGGTCCTGGCCGAAATTCCCCTCCGTAAGACACAATTAAAGTGTAGCTGTCATTTCAAACAACTTTACAGAAATCAATAGTACTGATGATTATAAGAAACTCTGTAATAGGTGTTATTCGGCAAAAGACCCTCCTATACTGACAATGCCCGCTCCCCATTTGCTGTGTTCATTAAAACTTATAGAGGGAGGAGTGACCAAGGGGGATGAGTGAGCAGGGAGAGGAGAGAAATAGCTCCTGCAGTTTGCAGTATAGGAGCCAGCACAGCACAGCACAGCACAACAGCCTGCAATGTTACCTCACCAAGGTCCCATACCAGCACTGAGCAGTCTGACCTATAAATCCAGCGTTTTCTGTGTTCACACAGTCTCCAAACTGCAGGTTTGATTCTCTCCTCTTCCTGCTCACTCATCCCCCCTCGGCCCCTCCCCCCTCCATAGGTTATAATGGACACTAGGTCAGTCTCCAGGTTTTTGTGGGTCCTTGGGCAAGAGAACCTCAGCGGGCCCCTCATCCATCCACTATGCATAATTACATGAACACTAGAGATGAGCGAACCAGACGGATTTCTGGTTCGTATGAATTAGAAATCCTGGCGGCTGACTCCCGCTGTCTGCCGGCTCCGTGCAGCGGGTGGATACATCGTAAGGAACGCCTGGAAGACTGGGATACAGCCATTGGCGGGAGTCAGCCGCCAAGATTTCTGATTCATACGAACCAGAAATCCGGCTGGTTCGCTCATCTCTATTGAACACCACTAGCATACACAAACACACACTACTGACACACACACTTCACTGACACAGACACTTAATGTCATACACATCACTGACTGACACACACACCCTCCTAACCTGAATAGGGACATGTAATACTTAACTACTGACATTTCAGGGATCAAATATCACACATTTTTTTTATCAGACGTAGTGAGAAGTCAGTTGTCAATACTCAGGTATCAGAGTCAGGTGTCAGACTTGTAAAAATGATTCTTGACTCTGATTTGTGATTATGTCCTAATATCGACACTGAAAGGGAAAAACTCCAGTAGGATAACCATCTCCATATCTTCCTTCCTACCTGCAATAGAAATTGGCAGACTGATCCATACCTCTGTCCTTTTATCCACTGTTAATATTCACTGATGTGTATCTTTCTGCATCTGCAGTAATATTAATTCACTAAGGTATCAGTATTTTTTTATTTTTATATCCGCAAATCTCTTATAGAGAAAAATCCTTTTCTTACATAAAAGATAAAAATACACATGGGGGAGATTTATCAAACATGGTGTTAAGTGAAACAACTGGCTCAGTTGCCCCTAGCAACCAATCAGATTCCACCTTTCATTTTCCAAAGAGCCTGTGAGGAATGAGAAGTGGAATCTGATTGGTTGCTAGGGGCAACTGAGCCAGTTTCACTTTACACCATGTTTGATAACTCTCCCCCATAGTTTTGTATAGTTATACCCATAGTGATCCACGTTATATAATTGACCTGCAAGGTGGAAAAACACCTTGGCCTTTGGCACCTATAGAAGGATCTTTTTCTGCATCTTTCTCTTTTGGGCCAGGAAAATTGTAATACTGGCATGGAAATCAACTGAGGCCCCCCTTACTCTAATAGTGGAAAACACTTGTTAATAGTTAGATCCCCCTCTATAAATCCCTATACAGTGGTACCTTGGTTTAAGAGTAACTTGGATTGAGAGAGTTTTGCAAGAAGAGCTCACAGTTTTTCAAAATTGTAACTTGGTTTAAGAATATTGCTTTGGTGTAAGAGCTCCCTGTACTGGGTGGGAGGGGGAGTGGGGAAGGGGCATGGTCTGCATAGCCTGGTCTACAGCACTGAACTCTGACCCAGGAACTCTCCCTCACCTTCCAAATTATAGCAGATTCACCTCAGGCTGGGGCTTGTATCAGGGGACAGGACTGTGGAGGTAATCTCTTCATAGCTGTAACCTCTCCCCCCGGACAGAGTCATCTGCCCTGCTCATTCCTTCATACTCTCTACAGTCTCTGTCAGCCCTTGTGTTTCCCATCCTCTCCATCCCAGCTATAATCTGACTACACTTACACTCAGCCACTCACACTGCTGAAAAGTTCTTGTCACTGTCCTCCTGCACAGCTCTGTGACTCTCACTTCCTGATTGGTCCATGATGAACACATACGCCATCCCCATTGCTGTCATGTGACCACACAGACCTCTGACAGCAGCCCTGCTTCTCTATTCTAGCCTGTTGTACTACACTACTGCAGCTGCTGTAATGTGGCTGCACTTACACTTAGCTATTCACACTGCTGTATAGAGAAGTTTCTGTCACTGTCCTCCTGCACAGCTTTTTGATTCTCACTTCCTGATTGGTCAATGCTGAACACCCCCCCCCTTCACCATTGTGGTCCTCTCACAGACCTCTCACAGCAGCCCTGCTTTTCTATTCTAGCCCGTTGTACTATGCTACTGCATTGTAAGTATCTGCAGTTCCATCCTCTATCTACAAACTGCGCTGTTTTTTCATTCTTATGCAGTTACTATACATTATACTCCACATGCTGATTGCTATACTGTACAGTAACTTATAATATAAGCTATCCCGCTTTCTAAATGTTTCTTTCATTTGTTTTACATGTTATTCAGAATAACAAATCTATTTTTAGTGCGTGGAACCAATTTTATGCATTACAGTGATTCCTTATGGGAAAATTTGCTTTGGTTAAGGAGTGGATTTGGATTACAAGAGCGGTCCCGGAAACGAATTATGCTCGTAATCCAAGGCACCACTATATATGCAAAGACATTACCCCATTGCTTCTGCTTCTGCAGAGACTAATTGAGTACAGCATATCTCATGTCTGTGGGAGGGAGGCCTGGGGTCGGTTGTGTTTGCTTGAGTGAGGGAATGGTTGGTCAGCCAGAAGGTTTGCTATTAAACTTCTAATGTTTTTGTGTAGGTTATTGCCAGTGTTGTCAACTTTGCTATGTACTTGCCCTTTGTTGGTAGTATCCGCTGTACTATTGTACCCTCCCGTATACCGCCTTTTTTGTTTTGCCTTTTGTTATCAATTTGACGTTCGATGTTTGAGCAACAGAATTATTGTTTGTTGTTCAAATGTTTTTGCAAAAAATAAAAACAACGTTAGGCTGGGTTCACACTACGTATATTTCAGTCAGTATATTTCAGTCAGTATTGCAACCAAAACCAGGAGTGGATTAAAAACACAGAAAGGATCTGTTCACACAATGGTGAAATTGAGTGGATGGCCGCCATATAACAGTAAATAACGGCCATTATTTCAATATAACGGCCGTTGTTTTAAAATAACAGCAAATATTTGCCATTAAATGGCGGCCATCCATTCAATTTCAACATTGTGTGAACAGATCCTTTCTGTGTTTTTAATCCACTCCTGGTTTTGGTTGCAATACTGACTGAAACATACGTAGTGTGAACCCAGCCTTAAAGAGAACCAATCACCTAAAATTAACTGTCCCTATAATAAAAGTTTCTCTCTCCCTAAGTCTATTCCTGAAGATACAGACTGCATTTACAGTCTGTATCTTATACTGTACCCAATCCTGTATAGTAGTAAAAGTATTGCTGGGCGCCGCCATCTTGATGACGTCACTTGCGTTCCAGCAGTGGAACGCAACTGACGTCATGAAGATGGCGGTGCCCGGGAATACTGCACCGCTATACAGGATTAGGTAAAGTATAAGATACAGACTGCAAAGGCAGTCTGTATCTCCATAAGGTCTACTTATAAAGATACAGACTGCCTGTGCAGTCTGTATCTTATACTTTACCTAATCCTATGTAGCAGTGTAGTGAGCCGGGCGCCATCTTGATGACTGGAACGCACCGCTGGAACGCAAATGACGTCATCAAGATGGCGCCCGGCATTACTGCACCGCTACAAAGGAGTAGGTAAAGTATAAGATACAGACTGCAAAGGCAGTCTGTATCTTTATAAGTAGACCTTATGGAGATACAGACTGCCTTTGCAGTCTGTATCTTATACTTTACCTACTCCTATGTAGCGGTGCAGTAATGCCGGGCGCCATCTTGATGACGTCATTTGCGTTCCAGCGGTGCGTTCCAGTCATCAAGATGGCGCCCGGCTTACTACACTGCTACATAGGATTAGGTAAAGTATAAGATACAGACTGCAAATGCAGTCTGTATCTTCATGAGAAAACTAATAGGTTTAATTAGGACAGATATACACAGCGATCTCGCGCTGTATAGCGCGAGATCGCTGTGTATTTACAGAGCGGCGGGCAAAGGCTCATGGGAGCTCTTCCTGCCGCTCTGCATGCCGGGAGCTTCCTGTCACGCGCCGGCTCTTTTGAAAAGAGCCGGCGCGTGACAGTGAAGAGAGACATGAATAAATTAAAAACGCGGACAGAAAATTCCTTAATTCTATTTACAAATATTAATAAAAAAGTAATTTAAATAGAATTAAGGAATAAAAAATAAAAAAAATCTTCCGTGATTGGTTCTCTTTAAAGAGGAAAAAAAAAAAAAAGATCCATTCAGGTTCTGTATGGACATATAGGACAGCTGTATCAGTGGATGCCACCGTATACGCCAGTACATGAAGTATTCAGCACCACGGCTAATAAACCTTCATTTTCGGTCTCTTCATAACAACATCTGAAATTGTTCTACCTGAGAGCGATGCACTGGAAAGTTTTTACAAGCCTTCCGCCAGTGAAACATTAATAAGTATATTTGAAGATTCTGTTTGAGGTTCCAGCTATCAGCAAGTGATTCATCTGGAGCTTCTGAGAAAGGAATTGAAATCAAATTGTTGATTCTCAAGTGTTTTAATGGCCTAGATTCCGAGTCTTCTAAAATCTTCAATTAAGGCTGATAGATCTTTTTTTCTTTTTTTTTTTTTCTCTGCAGCTAACAATAACTACCTGCTAGCATTACCTAGCTCTCACCACTAGGTTGTGCTCTTGTCTTTGTAATACACCGTTCATGGGCTCAATAAGTTGATCTTGCCGCTCTGCCAACCGGATTCATAAATATATTTTTCACTATGTCATAGCCTCAAAAATATATAGTATTAAATCTTGTAGTTATAATTGATTTTGTATCTGAAAATAAAGGGATAGAATGCCCACACTTTGTTGGATGGCCGGCCAGCTTTTTTTTACTTTGTAACAAATATAGAGAGAGAACAAAAAACTATGTTTAATAGTTGAACATCCTGACTTTACTAGACTTATTGATTGGTTCAAAGAGTCACTGTCGTGTAAAAGTCACCTAAAAAGCAATAAGGTCGGCACCACTGCACGTCCACACAATATTTTATTTAGCCAAAGTATCCAAAATTAATAAGAGAAGCAGACAAAAGGAGACAAGCCTCCTAACAAGGCCATAACAGGGTTAAAAGCATAAATCAATACCCCGCTTGTGTCCATGACTGGATACACTAACAACCGGCCCCTAAACACAACATGGATGAAGAGTAATAAAAGAAAAAAAAGTACAGTAGAGGAAAATGATGTAGTATTAATAACAACACCAAAAAAACAATGAGAAAAAATACAATGAAAAAATTTCATCATGTGTGAAGGATGGGGGGGGGCAGGTAGGGGATTGGTTTAAAGATTCGCTTTCATGAAAAATAACTTTTGACATGTCATCAGGCATGGTTGTCTCTTACCCTCCTCCTCAGCGCCGTTCTGGAGCTGTTAGTCGTATTCCCCATGGTCCAGTGAGACTGTTAGGTGCACGGAAAGAAAAAGATTTTTGCTGGACATCCCCTTTAATTCTCTTCTGTGGATCACTACAAGCACCACAATACCAGAGTTTAAGCGGGTTCCACTGTGTTTTTGCAATTCGTTTTTTTAATCCATCTTATGCAGGGGTGTTAAGAGCTAGGCCCACCCCCATGGTGCCGATCCGGGTCAGCTGGCCATTCATTATCATTAGAAAGGGGAGGAACGACACTATGGGGCGGACAGTCCTAACTGCCCCCTAGTGCTCATAAAGGGAACTAATCACCCCAATCGGGCTGATATGGTTCTCTGGAGCAATGTATGAAGCTCCTGCAGCAGCTGCGGCACATACTGGCCGCGGCTGCAGCAGGAGCTTTCTACTGGGGAAAAATTACTTTTATTCCCCCGACTCGTGACAGACATCGACGGGGAAGTAGTCATCTACGCGGCTCCCCGTCTGTGTCTAGTCACCGCGCTCTGTCTGTCAGCGCGCTCGGAGAGGATGAATGACGGGCAGAGAGGCCTGTTACTTGCCTCTCTTCCTGTCAATCATCCAGCGGAGCGAGTTGATTTTTTTAACCTTCTGATAGGTTAACCAATCACTAAAAAAAAAATACCTGTAATGCTAAGGAAATGTGCTGACACATCAACCAGCGCACTTACTCTTATAAAGTCCTACCGCAACTAGTCATCTGGGCGTTTGCCAAGTAGTCGCAGGCCCTGGGCGTGTCAGTGCTGTAATCACGCTGGGATAGGATGCTGGAAAAGGCTATTGCGATGGAAGGCCCGCCTCATACTTGAGTGACGTACTTGAGATACAGAGACTTGTATCACGCCTTTTTTTTTGTAAAAAACTGAACTCAAGAACAAGAGGACACAGTGAGATGTTAGTTATGGGAAAGATCTGAAGCAAAGTGAGAAAATAGAGCTATACTGAAAGAGTTGTAGATGCTTGGAACAAACTTCCAGCAGAGGTGGTTGGTAAATTTACAATAATCGAAAGTAAATCTGCCTGGTATATACATCTATCTATCCTAAGATAATAAGAAGGAAAATACTAAAAGAGCAGACTAGATGGACCCGGTGGTCTTTTTCTGCGGACAATCTTCTATGTTTCTACCCCCAGAGGTCGTCTTAGAAAATATATGTCATACTGAGTTTAATTTACAAACCCCCCAAAAATATATCATTGTAAATCACTGCATAAGAAAAACTTTCACAATAACAAAAAATAATCTCTTAAACAAGCCTAAACCTCAGGGTCAATAGGACCCAATTACAGTCGGAAAATGAGCCAAGCTGCATACTCTCTATATACACAAGCGGTAATTTAGCTGAGTACAGAGAAATCATGGCAAATAGGAATGTTTCGCTCTTCTGGTAAGAGTAATACTTGGCAGAAAGACGAGATGCAAAACAGAGCCAGAGTCAATCCATCATCAATTTAGAGATCTGTTCTCACAAACGCGTGATCCTGCACTGTAGTGTGTGACTTCTGACAGACCGGATTGAAAAATTACATGTTAGCCACCGAGAAGACCTTGGAAAAAAAATTCTTTATCTCTCGACTGAAGTTGTCATTCACAAAAAATTAGTTTTGGCTTTGAGACTCTTGGCTCGCACCCACTTAGCAAAAAGCGGACCACTAAGAGATCATGAACTCCTGCTAAGAATCAACTGATGGGGGGCAACAATGACTGACTGAACGCACCGGAGGGACAATGTACAAAGGAGGGGATAGGCCTAAAATTACATTGCTAAATCACTTGGTTCTTTTTAGGAAATTGGTCTGCTCAAGCATAGTAAAAAAAAATAAAAAAATTCTGTGCTATTTTTTTTTTTTAACCGATTGTTTGTGACATAATAACAAAGTTGTTGTTTTTTTTAATGTACTCTTTTACCATAACATTACTGTGGCAAACATTACCCGTTACCTTCTCAATCAATGAAACTGATTGGTTCCACAACCCAAAAATGTGATTTATTTTTTTTAATTCTAAATAACATGTAAAACTAATGAAACAAACATTTAGAAACAGCTGAATCTGTGATATTATAAGTTACTGTAGAGTATAGCAATCAGCATGTGGTGTATAATGTATAGCAACTGCATAAACCTGATAACACAGCAGCAGTTTGTAGATACAGGATGGAGCTGCAGATCCCCATATTGCAGTAGTGTAGTACAACAGGCTAGAATAGAGAAGCAGGGCTGCTGTCAGAGGTCTGTGTGGTCACATGACAGCAATGGGGATGGCGTATGTGTTCATCATGGACCAATCAGGAAGTGAGAGTCACAGAGCTGTGCAGGAGGACAGTGACAAAAACTTTTCAGCAGTGTGAGTGGCTGAGTGTAAGTGCAGGCAGATTATAGCTAGAATGGAAAGGATGGGAAACACAAGGGCTGACAGAGACTGCAGGGAGTATGAAGGAATGAGCAGGGCAGATGACTCTGACCGGGGAGAGAGGGGTTATGAAGAGATTACCTCCACAGTCCTGTCCCCTGATGCAACCTGGGTCTGCTATGATTTGGAAGGTGAGGGAGACTTCCTGGGTCAGAGTTCAGTACTGTAGACCCCGCTATGCAGACCATGCCCCTCCCCCACTCCCCCTCCCACCCAGTACAGGGAGCTCTTACACCAAAGCAATGCTCTTAAACCTCTTAAATACAATATTGAAAAACTGTGAGCTCCTCTTGAAAAACGCTCTTTATCCAAGTTACTCTTAAACCAAGGTACCACTGTATATGTTACTTACTTCTTACCACCTGTCTGAACATAAAAGTACTCCTATAAGCCATGTATTAATTATAATTACACCCAAATTATTTCCCATTATAAATAACTAAACTGTAAATAAGTATTCAGAAAAGTGCCGGCTGGTTTAGTGTTAAATCATGACAAATAACACAGGTGACGGACGGCCAAGGATAGACCGTCATTTGCCGGATATCATACGCCGTGATCAGAAGGGCTTTCTTTTTGTCTGTGTGCCTGAGAGAGCTCCATTAAAGATGTGATCAAACTCCCAATCTTCTCTCTACTCACATAAAAGGGGCTTTTGATAGGGAGGCCTGGGATTTTACTAAATGTGAAAAAAAGGGAGGAAAGTTAAAACTTAACTTTTTTATTCCAACTAGATTGAAAACAAGGGCACAAGAATGTGTCCCTTACCAACTGACAAGAATGGACACACTGATCAAAAAATACTAAATGATATATCAAATCCTCCAATTTAAAGGGAATCTGTCACAAGTTTTATGCCACCTTAAATGAGGGCAGCATTAACTAGTGACAGAAATGCTGAACAGATCAGTGTGTTACTTCCATCATTCTGTTTAGCTGTTCTCCTAATATGCAGGAGAATAGAATTCTTGCCACACCCCTCCCCTCGCCCTCCAGCTGCTGATTGACAGTTGACTCCCTATACACAGCATGAGTAGATAACTGCCAATCAGCAGCGGTTGGGCGGAGTTTTCTGCTTTTCATGAATACTGACCTGATATCCCGCTACCGTCCCTCACGCAACCTCCAATCCTCCAGTGACCTCCTTTTGTGCTCTCCCCTTGTTTGTACCTCACACAAGCCAGGGTGGGAGAAAAACGCTTGTTTTAAATTTAGGGCGTCTGTCTACAGCTAATATAGCTCTATGTATGTTATGGGGGTTAGTTAGTACCACTGACCAGCAGACAAAAGAATTCAATACTATATAAAAGAATAGGCCGATAGCCTTTGGTGATTTTAAACAGCATGGCTTAATAAAGATATAAGGGGAGATTTATCGAACATGGTGTAAATTGATCCTGGCTCAGTTGCCCCTAGCAACCAATCAGATTCCACCTTTCATTCCTCACAGACTCTTTGGAAAATGGAAGGTGGAATCTGATTGGTTGCTAGGGGCAACTGAGCCAGTTTCACTTTACACCATGTTTGATAAATCTCCCCCATAATTTTTAAGAATTACTTAGGTAGAAGAAAAAAAGTCATTTGAGACTTTACAATCTCTCCTTTCTACTAACTAGTTAAAGGGGATGTCTGGGACTTTACAATAAACTGGCATTGTATTGACATCCGTGGGTGTTGTATGTTCTATATACACTTTTATTATTTATTTTCAGCTCCTCTTGTGTTCTTACTTTCAGTCACATAACCACGTGTCATGTCACGTTCAATATCTGTTTCCTGTTCCCTTAAAAAAAAAAAAATCATATAACCCTCCTTTTCCTATTTTCCAAATAAAAACAAACAAAAAAAAAAAAACCCCAAAGAAACATATTTGGTATTGCCGCATGTGGAATCACCCGAACTCACACATTGCTGATCTCACGCGGTGATTGGTAAAAGGGCATAACGCCAAAGTGACAAAATTGCTGATTTTTTATCATATCCTATCCCAGAAAAAATTGAATAAAAAGTGATAAAAAAGTCACATATACACAAGCAAGATACCGATAAAAGTACAGATCATGGCCGATAGATGACCTCTCACACAGCATCATAGATTAAGGCTGGGTTCACACTACGTATATTTCAGTCAGTATATTTCAGTCAGTATAGCAACCAAAACCAGGAGTTGATTAAAAACACAGAAAGGATCTGTTCACACAATGTTGAAATTGAGTGGATGGCCGCCATATAATGGCAAATATTTGCTGTTACTTTAAAACAACGGCTGTTATATTGAAATAATGGCCGTTATTTACTGTTATATGGCGGCCATCCACTCAATTTCAACACTGTGTGAACAGAGCCTTTCTGTGTTTTTAATCCACTCCTGGTTTTGGTTGCAATATAAGGACCACAATACTGACTGAAATATACGTGGTGTGAACCCAGCCTAAAGGATAAAAGCCTTAGAAGGATGGTAATAGAGCAATTGAAATTAATTTTTGTTTTAAATTTTTTCTAAGCAGTCAAAAAAAAATTATACAAGTTGCATATCATTGTATTTATAGTGACTTAAGGAACATAGATATCATGTCCGTTTTACAACAATGTAAGGATTTTTTTTTAAAAAAATTCACCGCATGTTTTTATTTTTATTTTTGGATTTCTCTGCACATTTCATGGAAAAATGATTAGTTTTGCAAAAATAACTTAATGGGTTTGTAGGTAAAAAAAAAAAAATGCAAGCGTTATGGTTTTTTAAAAACAAAAGTGCACCACGAAAATTGTCTGTGACATGAAGGGGTTAGGGCATGGGTCTCCAAACTGCGGCCCTCCAGCTGTTGAAATACATTTCCCATCATGCCTGGACAGCCAAATCCAAAGCTTTAGCTGTCCGGACATGATGGGAATTGTGGTTTTGCAACAGCCAGAGGACTGCAGTTTGGAGAGCCATGGGTTAGGGAGTGACCTTTTTATAGATTGTTCTTTAAATAATTAATGCTTTTACTTGACTTGTATTTTATTAACTATAATACGTTTAAAATCATGTTTATTATTTTGTGTTTTGTTTTTTTAGGTTGCAAGATCACTGGTTATGACTAGCATGTCCACTGAGTAAGTTTTCCCCACTTCAACCTTGTTTTGTTTTTTGCTTGATGTGCATCAGTGAGGGTCCATTTACACAGAAGGATTATCTGCCAAAGATTTGAAGCCAAAGCCAGGAATGGATTTGAAAAGAGGAGAAATCTCAGGCTTTCCTTTATGACCTGATCTCTGTTTATAGTCTGTTCCTGGTTAGGCTTCAAATCTTTGGCAGATAATCTTTCTTGCTTGACGCCAAAACATCCAGATCCCACTGAGACCAGGAACTGAAACGGATGAGAGCGGACCCCAGCACTGGAGCCAGGGAGGTAAGTCTATGATGTTTTGTTCATTCACCTCCTCCCCAGCAGTTTTGAAAAAAAAAAAAGTCTGAGCCCGGACTTCTCCTTTCAGTCTATAGAGAATTAGAGATCTCTTCATTTCTTCCACTTACACCATTATTTTTCCTAAAGTATTTAATCTGTGCGATTAAATGTTGACAAGTCCAAACGGCGGCCCATTATGACCTGCTAATATTGTGTCTAAAACAGATAGGTAAGCATGACATGTCCATAAGAATTCACAGTACTTAGAGGGGCCTAGGTCTTTATTTTGGTTTGATTTGTATAGAACGTTAGCAGTAAATAACCGTATAGTTAAAGCAGTATGGGTGCTCGCCGCTCGTTTACTGGGCCTATTCCACGGCCCGATGGTCGTTGAGCGAGGGCTGCAGGGACATCGTTACCGATGTCCTTGCAGCATACATTACCTAGCCAGGCTTCTCCTCCGCTCTGTCTTCCTCCCCTGGTCCCGCGCGCTCTAGCTTCAGAACGGCCTGTCAGCTGACAGGCCATTCAGCCATTCACAGGCTGCGGCGGTCCCTGCCTGTGATTGGCTGAGCACTCCGTGACAGGTCATTCTGACGCTAGAGCGCGCGGGACCCGGGGAGGAAGACAGAGCGGAGGAGAAGCCCTGCAGGTAATGTATTGTGCTTCTCAAATCGTCGGTCGCCCGCCGCGCAATACTATTCCACCGTAGCGATGCGCGGTTGGGGAACGATGATTTTAGGTCTGGCCCTAAGTAAACGATCAGCCGATGACACGATCATCGGCTGATCGTTCTCTCTATTCCACCGAGCGATAATCGGCCGAATCGGACCGATTCGGCCGATTATCGTTCCTGTGAAATAGGGCTTTAAAGCTGGTCTCACACTACGTTTTTTTCAGCCGTTTTTGCTGAAAACGGATGCATTTATGTGCATCCGTTTTCCCTTTGTCTTTTAATTATATATATATATATAAAAAGATTAAAATGCATCAGTTTTTTTTTTACGTACACAAAAATACGGTCAGCTAAGTTTTTGTGTACGTTAAAAAAAAAGGATGTGTTTTAATCCTTTTTTTTCTTTTTTTTTTGATAGAGGTCAGTGGGGAAAAAAACGGATCAAAAAGGATGCACACAAATGCATCAATTTTTCCATCCGTTTTTGTTTTTTTTGCAAGAAAATGCATTAAAAAAATGGATGGAAAAAACATGTGAACCCAGCCCAACATAAAAAGCACATTTAGATGGAACTTACTGTCTTGAATTTTCACACTCTCACCTGGAAGGCGTGCGATTTTACACCAGTCTGAGCAGACTGAAGTGGATGGACAGCGCCCTTTAATTATTTGTTTTTTTTCTTACTCTCGTCCCTTAGGGCCCTATTCCACGGGACGATTATCGTTCACATAATCGTTAACGATAAACGATCCAAACAACCGCTATTGCGAAAGACCTGAAATCGTTTATCCATTTACATGGCACGATAATCGTTACTTAGGATCGTTCTTGTGGTCGTCTTGTCGTCGCTATTGCGTTCGTCACTACTGCGAACGACCAAATTACTTCTTATTCAATGCGAACGAGCAACGACAAAAATAGGTCCAGGTCTTACTAAACGATCAACGATTTCTCGTTCGATCGTTAACTGCTAAACGAACAATTATTGTTTAGATTCAAGCGATTTAACGATAATCTGAACGATAATCGTCCCGTGGAATAGGGCCCTTACCTTTTCATAGTAATTGTTTTATGCCCAGATTGTCATGCAGTGTTTGATTTATTGTAGTAGTAATCCCTGGTGTAATGAGGCTGATATTGTTATTAATGGGGTAGAACATTGGTGGGTTGTACAGACTTCAGCTGTGTCCTACATGTAATTTATTGGCACGGGGTCGGGTTAGTGTGTGGTATAAGGGACATTCTCACACAAGTAAACACTAAGCAGTCTTTATGATTGGGATTTCTGAAATACTGACCTCCGGGGTAACCAAGAAAGGTTGGTGTTGATGTCAAAAGAAATGAGCCGTGACTTAAAGGAAATACTTTCACTGGCGAATACAACACACCCCTATCTTCAGCTGGTTTATCTCCCAAATCTGTTGAGACTCCTGCTTTGCTAAGATACTTTTAGGTCTGTTTCGGCATGTCTCTGTTAGATGATAGTGCTCTGCCAAGCGTTATGTAGATGATGAAAACAAAATGTATTGTACTGTACAGACCATACAGCAATGGCATCCATCGTGGACTTGTAGCACTAACATGGGTTCATGTGTGTATTGCCATATTGGTATTTTGGTATTCAGACAGGACCCGTTCTAGAGGTTGTGCTGTCATAGTATCTGTCACTGTGTTTCCATAAAAATAAGACCTACTCCTAAAATAAGACACCCCAACTTGCCTAAAGTAAGGCATCTCCCTAAAAATAAGGCACTCCCACCCTAAAGTAAGGCCGCCTTCAGTTCCCTGCTAATCACCTCGTGGACCTTCACAGCCAGCGCCGCAGGCATACTGGCCCCCATGTCTTGCCGTACGTCCAGACACACGCGGTAGGTCACATGATGCATGTCTTGCTGCTGGTCACACTGAGGATGTTTGTGAGTATTCCGGGGAAGGGGGGGATATCCCCCAAAATATTACAAATTTTCTAATAGGATATTCCAGTTCAAAGCTTTTTTTTTTTTTTTTTTTATACCTGAACTTATTTTGGGCCTTCATAACCAAACAAAACTTTGTCTGCATTCGCTCATTTCGGGAAGTTGTCCGTGATCATGAACAATTTTATAGCCATTTGCTTTCTATTGGGCTATTCACATGGTCTGTTTTTTTTCACTGATCCGCAATCTGTTCCGTTGAAAGATAAGAAATGTCGTAACTCTGACGAGATCACGGCAAAGATTCCCCCATAGAAGTCTGAGAGATCCATGTTTTCTCAATGATTGCAACGGATCTGCCATTCAATCCATGAAAAACACGGATAATTTAAATTAAATTAAAAAGCTTTAAACAAATCCTTGAAAAATATGGACCCAGATGCAAAACTGATGTTTTTCACTGATCACGGAGGTACATAGCGGACTTCATCCACTAAACGTGTGAATGTATCCTTCATCTTCTGTATTATTATTATTTTTTCTTAATAAAGAAGAAAGGACAATGAACTCTATCGCATACACACAATATGTATAGTACTAAATCAAATGTTTATGTTCTGCTGTGTTTCCACATATGTCTTTGGAATGTGTTTTGAACACTCTTAAAACCATGGCCCCTTCTTTCTCCCCAATGGTCATGTGATGTTGTCCGGATTATGGTTGAACGTGGGCATGGTTTCTGTCACGTTTAAAAAGTGTTCAGTACTCACAGCCTAACAAAATAAAACCGCTAAAAAGCTCTCCAGAGAGCCCAACAAAACATTAGGGAGGGAAAAAAATTATACTGTATTCCCCACGATCCACATGCTACACAGAATGGACCGACCTAAACATCATATAGGGCCTGGACTATCGGGACAGGGATATAATATTACCGCTATATAAAGCTTTGGTGCAGCCTGATCTGGAGTATGGTCTTTAGTTCTGAGCCCCAATTCATAGAAAGGATGTCCTAGAGCTGGAGAGGGTACAAACTAAACTAATAAGGGGAATGGAGCATCTTAGTTGTGAGGAAAGGTTAAAGAATTAAATTTGTTTAGTCGAAGAGATGTATAAGGGGAGATATGATTGATTAATTTATTTATATATATATAAATGGCCCCTACAAGAAATATGGGGAAAAGATGTCCCAGGTAAAACCCCCTCAAAGCACAAGGGGGCACTGCCTCTGCCTGGAGAGACAAGGGAGCACTGCCTCCGCCTGGAGAGACAAGGGGGCACTGCCTCCGCCTGGAGAGACAAGGGGGCACTGCCTCCGCCTGGAGAGACAAGGGGGCACTGCCTCCGCCTGGAGAGACAAGGGGGCACTGCCTCCGCCTGGAGAGACAAGGGGGCACTGCCTCCGCCTGGAGAGACAAGGGGGCACTGCCTCCGCCTGGAGAGACAAGGGGGCACTGCCTCCGCCTGGAGAGACAAGGGGGCACTGCCTCCGCCTGGAGAGACAAGGGGGCACTGCCTCCGCCTGGAGAGACAAGGGGGCACTGCCTCCGCCTGGAGAGACAAGGGGGCACTGCCTCCGCCTGGAGAGACAAGGGGGCACTGCCTCCGCCTGGAGAGACAAGGGGGCACTGCCTCCGCCTGGAGAGACAAGGGGGCACTGCCTCCGCCTGGAGAGACAAGGGGGCACTGCCTCCGCCTGGAGAGACAAGGGGGCACTGCCTCCGCCTGGAGAGACAAGGGGGCACTGCCTCCGCCTGGAGAGACAAGGGGGCACTGCCTCCGCCTGGAGAGACAAGGGGGCACTGCCTCCACCTGGAGAGACAAGGGGGCACTGCCTCCGCCTGGAGAGACAAGGGGGCACTGCCTCCGCCTGGAGAGACAAGGGGGCACTGCCTACGCCTGGAGAGACAAGGGGGCACTGCCTCCGCCTGGAGAGACAAGGGGGCACTGCCTAGAGAGACAAGGGGGCACTGGCTCCGCCTGGAGAGACAAGGGGGCACTGCCTCCGCCTGGAGAGACAAGGGGCCACTGCCTCCACCTGGAGAAAAAGAGACTGAATCTCCGGAGGCGAAAAGCTTTCTTTACCATGACAAAAGTGAATCTGTGGAAGAGTCTACCACAGGATCTGGTGACAGCAAAAACAATGAAGGTTTCACCACAGGCTTCATCCATCCCCTCCTTGGTTTTTAACCGTCCTACCGTAACAACACTTTTAAGTACACGGGTAACAGATTTACAAACATACATTGACAAACTGATTTGTAAGTTCAGCCTCTTGTCCATGGTGACCACTCCTCATTAAGTTGTAGAGCTGGTCCTTGTGCCGGCAGCCCGTTAATTAAAGGGGTAGTGCGGTGCCCCCCCCCCCCCCCCCCCCAAAAAAAAAAAAAAAAACATAGACATGCACAGAAAATATACTTACCATACCACTGGTGACGAAACGGCATTCGAATTTCTGGCTGTCCGTGTCAACGCCATCCTCGGCCGCCGTCCTCACTTCCGGGTCCAGGTGCAGTGATTGGGAGAGTAAAAACTGCTGGTGCACTCCGGCCGCACTCTCTATTGTGTGCAATGGTAAATTGGGATGCGCCCGCATCCCAATTCAATAGAAATTAAATTTATCTGGCCGGTACTGCAGTACTGGAGAGACAAGGGGCACTGCCTCCGCCTGGAGAGACGAGGGGGCACCGCCCCAGTATCCTCTATAAAGTTGTCAAATTGATGGTCTATGGGCTTTATACAGTATCGGTCATTGTAGACAGATCCATCAGATCACTTTTCAAGGTTTCTGTTAACAGCTCCTATACTTTATACAATGTCTTACTGTCATTAGTTATATTTGTAGGTGGTACGCAGGCGGTTGGGGATAGGGTTGTATTAATTTTGATATACCAGGATAGGCCGGTTGCAGTGTGCAACACAGAGATAAGAAAAAAATATACCATATTTTTCACATAAAAGAAAAGAGTAAGTAACTTAAACTTGCCCAAATGCAATAATACAATGGGCAAATTTGTCAAATAATCATCGGTTGAGTGCAGTGTATTTGAGTAAACTAAGAGCCCTTAAGCTAGGCCATTGTTAATGAGCAATATATGACCCTCTTAAAGGTTACCTCTTATATAATAAATCATAATAGGAGCAAATTTAAAATGTTTATACTACAGCTGATGTTTCAGTATACAATGTCTGCAAGGACTTGCTGTCTATTCACAAACTAGATTTCTGCAAGGATCCACGTCCCTATAACGTGGATCTTCCAAGGGTTGGAGTCTTCTTCTTTTGCAATATGGCAATTTATATAGTTTTCTGTTCTACGTAATTAGTTATCTGCTGTTTCTACGGTATAGTAAAGTAGCAATGTCAGGAGGTGTGGGTATCCTTTTTACCCACTTAGCCTTTTCCTTTTGCTGACAAGGATTTTCCCTAGACAGCTTTTTTTTTTAATGAAAATACTTTACCTTAGATTTTTTTATTTCTGGGAAACAAAGTAGCTTATGTTAAAATGGTTGATGACCCTAGTTGTTAAATATTACAGTGTCCCAATTTTAATGTTCAAATTGCAGGAGTGGTCGTTAAAATTAATATGACCCTACTGGTAAATGTCTGGCTTATATTCACAAAGCACTTTTAATTTAGTTAAAAAAAAGAAAAGGAAAGTCAGCTGGCTATAAGACTAAGGCTACATTCACACGTTCCGTATGTGTTATAGGGCTGTGATCACTATTCTGTATAGAATAGGTCTGTGCGTTGCGGATACCCTATGGCTACCTTTGCATGCACTTCTGTAGACTGTCCGTAGCTACGGGTACACAGCTATGAACAGCCTACGGAACTTGTAAGTTTAGCCTTAAAGGGGTATTTTGGAGACCAAAACATATTTCTCAGTCCATTAACCATAGCTAAATCCCTTTTATTAAAGAGGTATTCCAGGAAAAAGCAACCTTTCCCCCATCGCTCCATTGGAATGAATAGAGCCATGGGTCACGTGCTCTACCCGTGGCTCTTTTCAGAATACATTAGTCGGGGGCCTGATGCGGAGATCGGTTTGAGGTACAGAGGTCGGACCCCCTGCAATCTCCTACTTTTCCTGGAATCTCCCTTTAAAGGAGAAGTCTTGCCACAAGAAAAAAAAAAAAAGTAAAAAAAAAAGACGGAGGGACCATAACAAACTATCCAGACTCACTTTTCCCTGTGCCTCTCCAACGCTGGATCGCCACTCCGAGACCCCCACGGGCTCCGGGATCTCCTTTAGAGCCGACATCAAGATCCGGTTGATGGACAGCCGGCTCAGCTAGTTAGTGACTTGGGTGGGACGCTGCTCTAGTCACTGATTAGCTGAGTGGGCTGTCTGTCAGTTGGGACAGGCATTTTCCCCCGATGCCTTTATACGAGGGTCCTGGAGCCTGTGAGATGGCACATCGCGGTCACGGGAAGAGGTAAGCAATGCTTCATTGTTATATTCTCCCCTGCCCCTTTCACATTATGAAAATGGACGGACTTCTCCTTTAATATACTGAAATTTATTTATATATCTACGCCCTTTCTTAATCAGCCCACTTGCCCCTCCCCCACGGATGTTCTGTATGTCTACTTTTTCTGTATGACTGTCGACTAGAGATGATCAAACAGGCCCGAGGTTCAGGTTCGTACGAACCCAAAACATCGGCATTTGACTCCCGCTGCAGGACTCAAATGCCGATGGTTCGGGTTCGTACGAACCTGAACCTCGGCCCTGTTCGATCATCTCTATTGTCGACTATTCAGTCCTGCAGAGTCGTCTCACTTCCCCTCCCATCAGGTAAATGGGCCGCACCATCCTCCTACTTGCTGGGGTTGGGTTTATGACGTGTAACACCTAAAGCGGAACTAATGTTGGCTACATATTACTCTATAGAGTAGAGTGATAACCTGTACTACCTCTTTAAGCAAATGTGAAGGGGCAAAATTTCTGCTCACATAATTGCCAAGTTCCACTCCAAACAATCCTCATGTGAGTCCCAGCATGGTGCATATTAATAAGGTATATAATGATATATGGTGGTGTCTCTAAATATGTGTAATAACCTCTAAATAAAATTCTGTTGTATAAATGTTACATAAGAGCAAAGCATTCTCGTGTTCACTTTGCACTTCACATGTTTATTATCACGCGGCATTCACACCATTTTTAGATAAGATATAGAAAAATCATGATGGTAAGGCTAGGTTCACACTGCGTTTTCAGCATCCGTTTAACGCATCCGTTTTTTGCAAAAAACGCATGAAAAACGGATTGCAAAAAACGGATTCATTTGTTTGCATCCGTTTTTCCATTGACTTCTATTATAAAAAAAAGGATTTGTTTTTTTTGGCGGACCAAAACGGACCAAAAAACGTTGCTGACCCTATTTTTCTGGACGTTAAAAAAAACCGGATCCGTTAAACGGATGCTGAAAACGCAGTGTGAACCTAGCCTAATATAACATTAATGCAGTAAATCCATATTATTAATTGCAGAATTTAGTCATCATTTTTTTTACATTTTTATATCTCAGAAATCAGAACACTGTCATCCAAGTTGTGAAGAAGTTTGGAGGCTTTTTGTTTTCAGATGAAGTCTGTGAAACCACCACCCATGTGATTGCTGGAAGTCCTCGGCGTACTTTGAACGTTATCCTAGGAATTTCTAGAGGATGTTGGATCTTATCCTATGACTGGGTGAGTAACTTTTTATGTCTTTGAAATATTTCCAATCATTTTGGACATCTGCACACTCTTTTTTTTTTATGATCTTCCATACAGATTGCAAACATCAAAACCTTTCCTATAAAAATTACACTTTGTAACGCCAACATAGAGCCAGCAGCAAACTGCAATAATTAACAAAATGCAAAGTCAGGAGAGATGGGGCCAGTTCTCTCTGATCTTAAATGGGTATTCCACCCAAGAGCTAAAAAATGAAATGCTCCAAAACCTAGCTGGTCTTACCAAGTCTCTCTGAGTATTTTGAGCCCTCTCCTGTCTTTCTAGCTGCCACTGTTCCTGAGCTACAAGTTTTTTTAAATGCCGTTCTATATCCAGGACAGTGCCAACCAGGAAACTACATGTCCCAGCCTGCATTGGACCAATTGTCAAGTATCTGCTTCATCTTGTAGTATCTGCCCATCACTGGCTTAATCTGCTTCTGCTTTATACTGTAAACAAAATATCTATCTATTTATCGATGTGCATAGGTAGACTAGAAAGTGAGAAATAGATGAAACAACTGTGTTTACTTTTCCCTATACTGCTCAGGAGGATGTCACTGTTTTGTTGTTTCCCCTCTCCTTGGCCAGGTGCTCATTGATTGGTGTGATATCAGTGGCAGGCGGGGTCTCAGATGAGGGGTTGCAGCAACAGAAGAGACAGATCATATGGCTTTGGTCTCAGAAGGGAGAGGGAGGACAGAGGAGTGGAGACCAGGAAGTGGACCATTTGGACCAGGAGTTGAGGATTTTCTGCAGCTTTAGGGTGTAAGTCACAATGTGCTGCAGACAAATGGCCCAATTCATCTCATAGAAACCTGCTGTATTACAAACAAGATTAGATTATCAGTAAGAATTTAAGGGTTAAATTTTCTTTAGTGAAGTACCAAGCCATAATAAAGTGGTCCTTACCTTTCCCGTGCATGGTTTGAATTAGATTATTGAAGTTCTGATTTAGTGTTAGGCAGTAGAGCTCTGGCGCCCTATAGAAACATAAGATAGAGGTGTCTAATTCCTGTACAGATGACTATATTATTTTGAATGGCCATATAAATAGGGATCTTAACAATGAAATTCTAATTCTTGATCATTTTAGCAATAATAATGCGACTTCAGCCAGTTGCATGTTCTTTATCATGAATACAGTCATTGTATAATAGGTCTTTCAAAAAAAAAAAGTCATTACCTACTGTGTATATTTATGTAGCTTATCTGTGTAATGATAGGTGGTTGCTGCATGAGACATAGTGCTGTCTGTGCTCTGTCATTCATCCATGCAGCTAAAATACACAACCGTAAAACGATAACTTTCTTACAGCACAAACTTAATCAGCAGACACTCGTGTATTCATGACGCCGAGTATCCCCGCTGATCAAAACTTCAATATTAATCATTTAAATGACCTTTTAAGAGCAAAATAAATAGTATGAAGATGGCGGGGTACCACTAAAGGGAAATGTGGTATCTCCTGTATGACTGTAGGGATAACTTTGGCTGTCCAAGCATGATGGGAATTGTACAAGCCTGGCCCTGCAAGCCCACTGTCACAGGACCAAACCCCAAGGCCCCCCCCCCCAAACCCAGCGAGCGCCGCCGGTGGAGAAGGCGGCCGCCAACCAATATGGTTTGAGGCAGTATGGTTTTATTAAATTATATACCAACATTCTGGTAAATGTAGCATTAGTGTCAGCCATAGGTGTGAGGTGCAGCCATTTCTTTTTCCCTAGGTTTGCATTTTATATGTTCTCTTTTCTCTTTGTGGCTGGCACTCCTCCTTGTAAGACTCATGTGACCCCAATTAGCAGGAAGCACCTGTGCACATATGGTAAGTACCTCCTTTTTTTCCCATTCTACCTGCTGGTGCAATGGTGAGTAGTAACACCTTGTTCACACTTGTGTTGCTCGGCAGCCGCCTTCTCCTCCACCTGCGGGGTGTGGGGGGGCCCAATGGGTTTGGTCCTGTGACAGTGGGGTTGTAGGGCCATTCTGAGGCCCCCCTCCCCTGTTGTCACTTGCTTTGCGGGGTCGGTGGTCGCTGACCAACACAGTGTTGGTTTAGTGTAGGTACTCATGTGGGCCATGTGTACATGAGGCAATATGGTTTGATCAAATTGTATACCAACATTCTGGCGTTGGTTTTTAAATGTAACCGAGAGGCATTAGTGTCAGCCATTGGCGTGAGGGGCTGCGATTTCTTTCTCTCTAGGTTTGCATGATGGGAATTTTAGTTTTGCATCATCTGGAGGGCCAAAGCTTTCCCACCCCTGGACTAGGGCAATCCAGCCGCCCAGGTCTTTCCAGCGGAGTACTAAAAGTTTGTGCACACAGTAATAGGACACGATGCAACTTTTTAACCTGTGCATTTTCTTACTATTGAGTTCTGATTGGCTAGTGGATACTCCATAGATATGTTCTCCTTGTCTAACGCTTCGAATGATGGTAAATAGGGTTTGAGCAAATAATCGTATTGCCGCTTGTTCTTTGAAATAATGTTAAAACCATTAAAAGTTGATTGCGAGTCCTAGTAAGCGGCAGTGTGCATCCCATCATTAATCTCTGACATCAATATGTTTTCTTTCCTAATGACAGCAGGACTGTTTATTATGCTTGTGCCACAAATTAACCATCACCAGCGGACTTGCACAGTTTCACATGCTTTTTAAAGCTCGGCATAAATCAGTGACAATTGGTGCTAATTTATTCCAAAGCCTAGAAATTTCCTCCATCTCCCATGACCTAAGAGTAAGCAGTTTCCAAACAAAATGTACTTTGCTTAATTGGTTACTAAAGAAAAGTATCCAGAACAATGTTGATATATCTGCATTTTTATTTTCCTATGTAACGATTTGTCTTACGTTGCATCCCTCTTGCTACTATGGAGCCAGGTCGTCCAATTTTTTTCCCCTGCTTTTTACTGGCATCCCACAAAGAGTTGTCCTGAATTTACTTGGATCTTGGAACTTTTTTTAATGATTACTATTAGTTGATCTTATGTACGTAGAGGCTGATTAGCATATCTAATTTCGAAATTAAATCTAAAATTTGCTTTCTTGTTGGATATAGGTGCTGTGGTCTCTTGAATGTGGTCACTGGATTCCAGAGGAACCTTATGAGCTTTCTGATCATTTCCCCGGAGCTCCTGTAAGTCATAGATTTCACTAAACTTCTTAATATGAAAAATAATAATAATCAGAGAGATACCATTTCCTTTTGTAGCTCTGAGACTTGATATTGCACCCCATAGTAAAAGCCCACAGCAGACTGTAACTGTCCGCCAGTCTCTGACATCGAATGGGTGGCTTTATTTACGCTGTACTTTGTCTGAAAGTCACCTACTGTACATCATCTGCTGGTTGTTGACTTGGATTTATAAAACTTTTGACACATCATAGAAACAAAAAGCAATTGAATACACAGAGTTTAGTTCATCCTGTATGCCCAGTATTGTAGACTTAGGGCCCTATTACACGGAGCAATAATGGCCGACTCGGCCAATTATCGCTCCGTGTAGTAGAGACAATGATCAGACAATGATTTAGGTTCGGACCTAAAATCGTTGGGTGCCGACCATGCATAGCTACGTGTGATAGTAATGTGCAGCGACGGCTGGCAATTTCCCAAACACCTGACACCTAACCTCTCCCTGCTCCCAGACTTCTCTCCTGTGCTCCGCAGCTTCCCAGTCAGCAGACAGGCTGCTCAGCCGATGACAGGCCAGGACTGCCAGACTGGCGCTGCTGCTGCCAGGGCCGAGAAACTGCGGAACATAGGAGAGAAGACTGAGAGCAGGGAGAGGTAAGGTGTCCAGTGTTTGGGCAAGGGCTGCATGGACATCACTAAAAATGTTCATGCAGCCCTTGCTGCCGGATTATAGGGCCATCTAATAGGTCCAGTAAACGGGTGCCAATCTAGCAAATCAGCTTTTGATTACTAAAATAATTGAGGCGCAGTCGGCCCGTGTAATAGTACCCTTACAGTGAGAGGCTGAAAGCTAAGTGTAGGGTCCATCTGTCTTTGGGGTTCACCTTAACATGGTGAGTTGGTACATTCTATTTGATCAAGTGGTTTGCTAAGGACCTTTATTTTTTATTTAAAAAAAAACAAAAACCTAGAACAGGTTTTTATCATATGTATGCTGGAGGAAGTATATGCGGTGAGTCCTGACACTTGCAGTTTGCTGCAGAAATTGACATCATAGAAACACGTCAAGCATTTTCCTCAGTCTCAGTGCTGAGACACCACCACCACCAATCACTAGAACCGAGTGCTTGTTCTCCATGCCGTCTCATCGCTGTCTAATTCTATAAAACATTTATGGAGCCCAGTGTATGTCTCTGCTCTCTCTAGCAATCTGTGGGCGCATCAGACCGCAACGCATCGAAACTTTTCATATGTCTCTATATTCTAAATGTTTTTGGTAAAGATATTGAATACGGAATTAGTGAATTTTACTGTCCAGACTTCTTTTTTTTTTTTTTTTTAAATCAGTGCATACTCTTTTGTCTATTTTTATTCTTGTTATTTATAGCTAAAAGGAAATTATGAAGTTGAGTCTTAATCAGTGGCTATTAAGATGGTTATGTAGTTATTAGCTCTTGTACCCCAGCAGGATATTCATTAAAACAGAAGAACTCAGGAACTTCAAAGCTTAATGGCTTGTAAAGGGCAAAACACTAGAACCACAAAGTCATCAACTAGCTGATGCCATGGTATTGTGGTAATGCTATGAATTGTACAAGCTATAATTTCCTAGGAAACACAGAAGGAGTAACAGAAATCCTTCTCAAACTAAAACCTGGAGTGAAAGCAAAAGCTTTGTTTTTCTTTCATTTATTTAATCTGCTAATGTTAAAAAGGAATAGCATGTGTAGGACCATGTACTAGATAAGTTGCCTCTGGTGCCTAATGTTATAGGAATAGCATTTGTAGGACCATGTATTAGATAAGTTGCCTTTGGTGCCTTATTTGATTGTTTCATCTTGCATTATTGTTTGTTAACTTTTTCCGAACGTATTTACAAAGGTAGATTATATGTATGTTATTTAGCCCAGAAGGGTAAAGACACTTACTATTGGTGTCTTCGAAGTGTTTCATTAGTAATTAAAGGAGAAGTCTGGCCAGAATTTTTATTTTTTTTAACACGGAGTAGGGGCAGGATAAAAGAAATAACATGCCCAGCGCTGGTGCCCGCATACCGCCGCTCCAGTTCCCGGCCGCTTCCAGGACTAAACGGGGACTCGGGTCGTGAGGCGTGAGATCCACTCAGCCAGTCTGTGGCCGTAGTGGGGTCATATCTCGGCCACTGGTTGGCCAAGCAGGCCTCACACATCACGACCTGAGTCCCTGCCCATATCTGGAAGCGTCCAGGACCAGAGCGGCGGTGTGGCCACCAGTGCTGGAGCTGTGGAGTTAAGAGCCGTGCTTTTTGAAACGACACCTGCTTCCCGCACTCAGTGCTCCGGTCTTTTCCCAAGCAGCGGCCCGCCCCGGACTGCTGGGAGTAGGCCCACCTCCCCCCCCAGTTTGGCAATATCCCCTCTTTATTAGAATCAATGGATCCGCGTCACAGGGGAGGGGGGCAGGCCTGGGTAAGTCTACGCTGGGAAAGTACTGTGCACAAGCCCTATTAAATTAAAATCCATGTTTACCAGACCTTCCAGCAGCAAAATGAGCTGCATGACGATTTGTTTTGTCCTTTGGTAAACCTTAAGCTAAAACATAGGTGGTATGGAATATCTTGCCACATTATAACACAGTAAAGTGGTCTGGAGTTTGGACACCATAGGACATCATTTCTGTGAATAGTCTTGGAGCACACTTCCCTGTACTGATTCCCCACCCTTTATCCCTGGCATATGCAGTTCTGTGTAGATTTTAATTAAAGTGTTGCGAAGGAGGTTTTATCATGCACAGATAGCAAAAATTAACTTTGACCCTAGTATCTCTTGTGTTTCACTAGTACCGTTTTCTAGTCTTGTTTCTAGTCCTTCTGTTTTCTTTGGTTCATCTTATCCTAGTTTTTGTATTTTGTAGTTTATCGACAGCTACTGTACGTTGGAGACTTTAGCACTAGTCATGTGTCTCATTTTACTCTCTAGCTGTTACTGATGCCTTACCTCTGTGCCAGTCACTTCACTGGTTACTCTTCAGATTCAAAATACAATACAAAATCCTCACACTTACCCATAAATCAGCCTCTAAACCAGGGGTACTCAACAACTTTTAGTAAAGGTCCTCTTACTGGGGTCTTTTGTCAGGTGAAGGTCCGAGCTGAACATCATTAGTAAATGTGTTGCGCTCCCTCAGTAGTATATAGCCCTCCTGTGCGCTCCCCCAGTAGTATTTAGCCCCCCTGTGCGCTCCCCTCGTCGTATATAGCCCCCCTGTGCGCTCCCCCAGTAGTAGATAGCCCCCTCTGCGCTCCCCCAGTAGTATATAGACCCCCCCTGCTTTGTGCTCCCTAGTAGCATATATCAACCCTGCTGTACTCCCCAACCCTGTGCCCCCCTCCCATATAGCATATAACATTAAAAAAAAAAACACTAATACTCACCTGGATCCGGGCGTTTTCCCTCTTGTGACCTACTGCAGCAGTCACAGGAGGCCGCTCTCCCCTTGTCCTGGCATCGATGCTCCAGTGACGTCACTCGAGCGCCAAAACCAGAGACAGGACAGAGCGGCCTCTTGTGACTGCTGCAGCCACAAGAATGACTGACGGGGAGGGAGTCCATGGCGCCCTCTCCATCATTGCTGCTCCGGCACGGTAACTATGAGCACTCGTTACGAGCGCTCATAGTTACTGTTCAGAGGGGAGCAGCGCAGCTCAATATATAGGTATACTGAGCTGCAGCAGGGGTCCGGACAGCTGGCCTCCAGACCGCGGTCCGCCAGTTGAGGACCCCTGCTCTAAACCGAGCTGCACCTCCTTATGTTTTTTACATCATCTCTGTCTACTACTCTAGGCAATCCTTACGGGGTTTTTTTTTTTTAATCTAAAATTTTAAAACTTTTCTAAAAATCTAAAATCTTCCTTAATCCGTTCCATCTCCAAGACTTTGCTACACCAGTTCTCTGGTATGTGATACCCAAAAGTACTATTACGTAAAGCCATTACCGGCCGATAATCGCTTTGTGTAATAGCTCATGCAGAAAGGCAGTGATCAGCCAACTTGTATGATGTCGCTGATTGTTGCCTTTCTGCATGAACTAAAATCCCGATAACGATAGTGATGGTCTCTTGGCTGTTGCCCCTTCCAATAGGAGCAGCGGAAGCAGACCACCGCTATCTTCTTTGGACTACCTGGACCATCTAAAGATCAACAAGGCAGCCCTGCAGCAGGTCATTGGGGAATCCAACTGATCAAAACTGTTGGACAAATGATAAAATGATAAGAAAAGTTTAGGGTGTGCCACAATGTATTGAAATCTAGCGAGGCCTCTCTTGATCGTGCGAAAGTAAAATTTACGACAGAGTCACATATTTTATGAAAACCGGGAAGAAAATAAATAATTACTATTTTATTAAGGATGATCCATGTATACAAAAAAAGACAATGTTCACAGAGTACATACATTTTATATCTATTTATATCAAAATAGAAATTTTATGTAAATAACATGAATAAAATGGATCTTGCATAGATGGGATATTTCAGAGAAAATTGCCTTGATATACAGTTGTTGTTTTGTATTGTTTCACCATCATTTAAAGAGATTTCCGCGGATTAGTAAAAACCTAATTTTATTTATATTTAATTATTTTGTTTTATGGGGAAAAAAAACTTTTTTAGTCTATGGGTCCATGGACTGTCTCCGGTATTGCAGTCTCACCACTTTTGTCCATGGGTTTTGTCTGATATTGCATTCTCTCCACTTTTTGTCTATGGGTTTTGTTGGTACTGCACCTCTTCGACAGGAGTGGGTCTGTTTCTGGGTAGAATGAGACTAGACAGCCCTATTAATAGACAGTATTGATGCAATTGTTCCACTAGTTAATGCAGGTGAGATAATTATAACGTTTTCTTAAGCACCACAGTTTGGTTGGCTGGGTTCACACTACTTTTTTTTCCATCTGTTTTTACAAAAAATGGATGCATTTGTGTGGATCTGTTTTGATCCGTTTTTCCATTGACTTCAATTATAAAAAAAAGGATCAAAAAAGATTTTCAATAAAGTATTGTATTGCCCCCAAAAGTTATACAAATCACCAATATACACTTATTACATGCTCTGATGTCCCTGGGGGAGGGGGGGCAGAGAGAGACAGCAGAGGGATGCCCGGGGGACATCCCAGCAGGTCTCCTGGGGTGAGGAGTGGGAACACTGGGGAGGTGTCCGTGAGCTGAAGAAGAGCGGAGACAGAGACCCCTGCAGCAGGGAGGTAGAGGCAGTAGCTGGCACACTGAGCATCCCCCAGGGGGAGACGGGCAATAGTATTATCCTGGGGACGGGGGTTACCGGAACCACAAGTGTGCCAGGGGCACACAGTTGCCCTGGTCACACACTCTAGGGTCCAGTGCCCAGTCCTGCCATCATTCTTTCCAGCAGCCACAGCCCGCACAGCTCTGGGAGTCAGGTCATGACATCACCATGTTATCCAGGAAGTGACATCACCATGTTATCCAGGAAGTGACATCACCATGTTATCCAGAAAGTGACATAACCATATTATCCAGGAAGTGAAGCCTTGATGCAGTAGTAAGTGCAGGGAAATCCATCCATCCCCAGCAACTATACTATAGCCACTGTCGCTGTCCTCCATGAATATCGTTATTCTTCTGCGTCTCCATGCTATTCTATTTTTTAACACTGCTTTCGTAACTATACTTGTATATGTGTCTATAACTATAAGCAAATCTGTTAAGTCAGTAATCGGTCGGTTTATGAGTTATTTGTATAAAGATCCTACTACTCTTTTTTTTTTTTTTTTTTTGGCAATAGTAAGAAGTCAAGATTCATTGAATCGTACCTCCGTAACGTGGAAATGACATGATGATGGGATTACCAATAATCACATACAATATGTAAACAGGTCATACGATATAATCTGGCCTCTTCTTAGTAATACGTGTAACAAATTATCAAAATCTGTTTACAGTTTAATTTACAGTCATATGTACACCACATAATACAACAAATAATACAAAGTGGTTTGCAGGTAGGCTGCCACGAAGACTGCAAGTATGTGTCTGCAGTGAGGCGCGACGTAAGGTTTCTGTATACTTTAACGTTCCAGTTATTTACATCCAAATAAATGTTGCACACAGTAGAAAGTTTCTTGAAGGCCGTGTAAAGAGCTGCCGTGAAATCTTACAGGTATGGGTTTCAGTAAGTCAGTCTTCCCTTTGGTTAAGTAGTCCACTTTCCAGAATATCACTTCAATTTCCATTCAACATGGTGGCAGGTGTTTCCTTTTAAGAAATGTTTTTGTTTTTAAAGTTTTTTCCTTAATAGAATAATTCCAATTGGGTTATGTATTTAAAAGTCAACCGGTCGAATCATCATCGTTGTAGCTTTGAGAGAATAGCCCGATCCTTTCCAGTAGTACCATTTGATTCCATTAAATTTGTTTGTATTCTGCCCCAATGAGTAGTACATTCCATTTAAGTTAGAAGGGCCGCAGGCATCAAACCACCAACCTGTAAAAAATAAGAAAGGACAAGAGTTTATTACTTTAACCAGAATGCTGGAATGTAACCCACTTAACAGAATGTAAATGTGTCATATCAAATGTTGAGACCTATTTTATTTTTTAAAGCATACAAAAGGAGGGGAAAAGGCTATACATTTCGGTTTCATTCATACGTGAAGGTAAACTGGATTGCTTAAAGGGGAACTACCAGACGAATCTAACCTGCTGATTAGAGATGAGCGAATCGGGCCAATAGGTCGTAGGTTTTCCAGGCGGGACTTGGGCTGTGTCCACCTTCCCCACGGAACAGGAAGACGGCAGGAGTCAGATGCCGATGGTTCGGGTTCGCCTGGTTTGCTCATCTCTACTGCTGATATGTCCCAGTTGCACAAGAGACGCAGAGGAGGAAGTTATGTCTCTTATCTTCCTCCTCTGCACCATTCTCCACGATCTGGTGAGACCATTAGGACCACTCCCCCAGTTATAAGCACTACCCGCCCCAGGCCGGTCCGCTGCTTTCGAACGATAATGAATGGAGTTGGCCAAATCGGCCTTATGGGGATGGGCAGTGATCCTAATCGGTACCCCAGGGCTCACCGAACTGTGGAGTAAAGGACTAACTGCACAGAAACCGCACAGAGGAGGGTAGGTAAGAGACATACCTTACTCCTCTGCATTTCCTGACCAATAGCGACATATCAGCAGGTTAGATTCGTCTAAGGGCCTGTTCACACTATGGAATCGGCACCGAAATTCCATGTTGAATTACTGCGTGTAGACTGCTAATCATGCCTGCTATTTGTTTGAATGGGAGGGCTCGTGTGCCTCCGCTCTACGCACAAAGAATTGACATGTCCTAACATGCTGATAGTTCCCCTT
Source organism: Dendropsophus ebraccatus (assembly GCF_027789765.1). Lineage (NCBI taxonomy): Eukaryota > Metazoa > Chordata > Amphibia > Anura > Hylidae > Dendropsophus > Dendropsophus ebraccatus. The sequence goes on along the minus strand of NC_091459.1, from coordinate 12,244,909 downwards.
TAAAAAAAAAATCTTGCAAGACTTCACAACTTACATAAATGTCTTCTTCAGACAAATAAAAAAAAATAATAATAGTAATTTGATGCAGTTTCCCTCAGAAAGGCAACAGGCCTGGAAGTTTCCTTGTTATAGCTATACCTCTCACAAGTTCTTACAAGCCATGCCTCAATGCCAAACTGACCCAATCCAGAAGCTCCTTGTGTGGAGTTACATTAGAGTGCATCGGCCAATAAGTAAGGGTTGTTTCCCCTATAGAACAAAATTACCAACTACGGTATAAATTCTGTAAATACACTTTTCAGTTGAGCTATATCCAGGATTGCCACCAAATGTTGTCTTTTAACCCCTGCCCAAAAGAGACTTTCTGAATTTACTGTTTGGAGGCAAAGACACAATTTTGCTAAAAACATTTCAGCCATCACAAGTTCAAAATAAATAGCAGAGTGCAAGTGCCAGTAAAAATAGGAAGACCATAAAATTGAAAACCGTTCCTACCTCCTGTCGCCATTTGCGAGCACTTGCAAATACATTTGTCATTGTCTGCATCCTTTGTGCTAAACTCATTTCCTGGTTGGCTTATGCTGTTTATTTTGCCCGCTGTCCCGGTATATCCTTTGAGGTGAATCCTGTGGTAATTGAAATTGGAAAGATAATTTGAGATGGAATCAAAGTATTTTGTTGGTTCACGTAAGTGGAAATATCTGTCACCGTGTATAAAGCAAAGCTTTTCCATGTCTAGCTTCATATTTGTTCTCTTGGTTCCTGTAGTCTTGTTTTTGTTTTTTTTTTTAAATATTTGTAGTTATTTTGTTAGGCTTGGTTCACACTATGTTTTTGCAGTCCGATTGCTAATACAATCCGTTTTGATCCATTTTTCCAAAAATGTGGTCGACCATGTTTTTGTGTATGGTAAAAAAAAAATGTTTTTTTCTTTTTATAATGGAAGTCAATGAAAAAACAGATGAAAAAAATTGACTGCAAAGACGTAGTGTGGCCCTAGCCTTAAATAGCAATTTACAATATTTTTTTTAATTTGACCACCTTTGCACGCTGGTGCGTATACTAACCAGCAATGATCGGTGTCCTGCGGCGTGGCTTTGTTCAAATTCCATGTCACCGCCCCTGTGACCCCTCTTCTGTCACCTGTCGATTGAAGGCCGGTAGTCACGATCTCCCATAGAGAATGCATTGGAGAGCGTGACTTCTTGTCTTCAATCGACAGGAGACAGAAGAAGGGTTAGAAGAGCGGTGATGTGAATGCATGCTGGATTTGAATGGCGTCGCGGGACACCGATCATCGCTGGTGAGTACGCAGTGGGTGATCAAGAAAAAAATATTGTTAACTGCTTCTTTAACATGCAGAATAAGGTTTTATCTTTGTGCTTTAGCATTTTTTATTGTCATCCATTAACTTATAAGTAGAGATGAGCGAACCTAGAGCATGCTCGAGTCGATCCGAACCCGAACTTTCGGCATTTGATTAGCGGTGGCTGCTGAAGTTGGATAAAGCCCTAAGGCTATGTGGAAATCATGGATATAATCATTGGCTGTATCCATGTTTTCCAGACAACCTTAGAGCTTTATCCAAGTTCAGCAGCCACCACTAATCAAGTGCCGAACGTTCGGGCTCAGATCGACTTAAACCCGAACCCGGTTCGCTCATCTCTACTTCAAGGATGGAGGAGCTCTACGTTTTCTGATTACTCTATAGTTAATAGCTAGTCAAAAGTAATGGTAAGTCTAGTGTACAGAACGAGGGTCTGATAAATACCAAAACAAGCTAATTCTTGAACTTAATAGGACAATGCTATTTATAGAATTTCCATCCATGGTCTATCACATATTTGCTTATATTTCGAGAGGAAGTGCCGTCTCCACAACTTAATCTGTGGCATTTACTTGGAAGCTATGCTATTGGCTGACGGTAATGACCCACTGGTGTCTTTTGCTCGCAGAAGTATTTGAGTGTCTGGTGTTAAAAAAAAAATTATATATATATATATATATATATATATATATATATGCTGTATATATAAAATAAGTCATAGCGAGCACTAAATAAAAAAGATAAGACAGTAAGGCTGAGTAATAAAAGTATTAATAACATAGACTTATCGCTGTCTCTCTGTAATTTGCCGTGACTACAGCACATCTCATGTTACTTATTGAGCAGATAGGGGGAAAATAGTAAAACCATCAGTGTTTTATAGCCACTGGCTTTTGAGCAAACTTGGCGGGAAGACTTACATATATATATATATATATATATATATATATATATATATATATATATATATAGTTGTATAAATGTAAACAGCAACTTTTAGTGTACGGATAGATTTGCTCATGTTATGGCCAGTTTAACACATAGAGTATCGCAGCTGATTGCGCGCTGTGAGTTCTGCCGCAAAATCCGCAGTGATACTTTTTCTTGTCATTTTTTATGGCTTTACACTTGCTGGGGATTTTTTATTCCGCTGGGAGGATGGAAAGCCCTTTCTCACTTAACCCACTGCTGCCCGGCCAATACGTTTCCCGTTCGCGCTCCTGCTTGCTTCTCATGCTCCCGGCTCCCTGGCGTCCCAGTACAGTGGGGCAGTGCACTGATTGGCTGAGCGTGACACCGGGGAGTCGGGAGCCTGAGAAGCAGGCCAGAGCATGGATGGGTAAAGTATTAGCCCAGCACCTGTGGGTTAAGTGGGAAAGGGCTTTACATAATGGCAGGCGAGTAAAAAAATCAGGTGCGAGTATGTAAACCAATAGAAAATGACAAGAGAGGGTGTCTTTCTGCAGCAAATACTGTATGTGTGAAACTGGCCCTAAATGGTTATCCAGAGAGCATAAAAGGTCCTACCTCTTCTGCTCTCCAGCCCTCCACTTCCTCCCTGTGTCTGTCCTGGCTGATACTTCCACACATAAGGTGTGTGTGTGTGTGTGGGGGGGGGAGTATGTTATGGGCAGCGATCAATAACTGCCCAATGTTAGCGATGTCACAGCGACATTGAACAGCTATTAGCAATTGTGTGTGGGCATGATTTCTTCTGCCAACAGTGCCCGCAATATGCTCCCGCCCCCCTCTCATCTGCGGAAGTGTCAGGATGGACGGGCAGAGGGAAGAAGTGGAGAGCAGGACCTTTCCTATATATCCCCTTGAATCTGCATGCCTTGACTTGTCCATTAGAGTGCGATGACCCAGATCTGAGATAAAAAAGTGTTCAGCAACAAGTCACAGCTCATTTTCAGAAATGAAATCTACAATCTCAGCTATCTGAGATAAAAACCAGGCACATTTATGTCTCGGACAGATTAATAAATGTGGTTCAATGTGTGAAATGATGTATTTGTAGTAAAGAATCCTGGCACTCACCAAAATGAATTCATACTTATTTACTCATTGTAGTAAATCACAGGTTACAAGACAACTTAATTTGGCTTTTTTTGTGCATATATGCTAGTCCGTATACACCCTGGTAGTGCCGTTAATGAAGGCCAGTGGGCTGTAACCTGTGACTTACTACACTAAATAAATATGCATCATTACATTTTGGTGAGTGCCGGGATTCTTTACTACATTTACCTGAATTTTCCTACCACAAGCACCAGCGACCTGCAGAGTGCGGTCTTTCTAGTCTAACATGATATAATGTATAGACAGATAGTGGTCAATCCGTGCTATCAGTGCCGGGCTGGGCTCAGGTGCGCCAAATAAACATTGATATTTGATAATGATAACTTCGTAATGTCCGCTCCAGACTCTTACTTGTATTTCTGGGCCTCGGTTCCTAAATAAAACTGGTCATAGAGGGAATAGGCTTCATTTCCTTCCCAATCTTTTAGCTGAATTTTGAGAACATAGCGTTGTAGATTTGTCAGTTGAGAGACCAGCTCATTGCCGAGCCAATATTCCCCCGAAGGGTCACCAAATCCCTAGGAAATAGAATTGTTAGAAGGAACTATTAATAACTCCAGTAAAGTTCATGTTCTTGCATGAGATTATGAGTTTATTAGACAACTTTTTAGAGCACTTTTTTTCATGATAAGATTTCCATGTTAAGAAATGGTATGTACAAATAAGGCGAAACCTTCATATAGCAAAGCTTTCCATTCTACTGGGGTAATCTCTTAATACAATATTAGGGTGCGTTCACACGTACAGGATCTGCAGCAGATTTGATGTTGCAGATTCAATGCGAAGTAACTCTGGGCCATCAAATCTACTGCGGATCTGCTGCACATTCAAATCTGCGCCATCAAATCTACTGCAGATCTGCTGCAGATCCTGTACATGTGAACGCACCCTTAAAATGATTTTCCTAAATAGAAGGTACAAAGGAGATAAGCGTGTCCACTCTTAATGTGTCTTAATAGGCTGAATTTTCTACTGCTAAAACTATTTGTGGAAATTGTGTAGAACACAGAGGTAAATTTCCTTGGGATATGTTCCATATATGTTAACTGTCAGTTAAATGTCTTTTTTTTCAGAAATCAATAAATATAAATAGTACAAGCGATTTTAAGACACTCTGTAATAGGTTTAATTAAGCAAACAAATTTCCTTCTGTGCTCAAAAAGCCGTTTTCTACCTCCCCCCTCACTTCAGAAGAAGCAGGATTTTTGTCTCCATTATGCTCTATGGAAAGAGAAGGGGTCAAGGGGGGGTTAGTGAGCACGGAGAGGAGAAAAGACAACCCTGCAGAATACTGCAATCTTCTCTCCCCAAGCTTCCAGACCAGCACTGACCTTTCTGACCTGTGAATCCAGCTTTTTATGTGCCCAGATAGTCTCTAAATTGTACAGCTGCTTCTCTGCTCTCCCTGCTCACTCATCCCCCTATGCCCGTCCCTCCTCCATAGGTTATAATAGGCTCAGAAAACCCAGCTTCACTTTGCTCCTCTCTAATAAAAACGGCTTTGTCTAATAATGTACAGATAAGAAGGGGGGGGAGAGACTGGGAAACAACTTTTTGAGTACATAAAAAGGCTTTTTTCCCCTATTAAAACGTATTACCGATTTTCTTAAAATCGCTTGTACGATTTCTGCAGAAAAACTTTTTTTTACACTTTAAACTGGCCATACACTTTAGGGCTATGTTCACACTACGTATATGTCCGGCCGCATATTTTCGCGGCCGGACATATACGTGTTAAACTCCGTGCGGGAGTTTACGCAAGTTCCGGACGGCTACGTACGGACCGCGAACTTACGCCCGTAGTCTACTTACGCTTCCCGAGCGCCCTACGTAGCGATCTGACAGCGGTCTTTTACTTGGAAATCTTCGCCTAGCCCCGGACACCCCACAGAACCTTTTGGATTGGCACAAAAAGCTGCAAAAATGAAGAAATCACCACTACGTACGGGACCGCATGTAACGCTACGGGCGTAAGTTACGGCATTTTCGTCCTCAAACAATGTCTGGTTGATTTTTTACGGCGCCGCATACGATCCGGGCGTAAGTTCGTATGTAGTGTGAACTGTGCAGCCATACATCGTATACTTTCCATTGTATGCAAACTACGTAAGTCTCCGGCCGCTTATTCACGGAACCCGCTACGTCCGGAGACTTACGTAGTGTGAACATAGCCTAGATCTATTTTGGCTGAATTCACCGATTTCAGTGGATTCAGCGTGTATGCCCCCATCCCCCCCAACTCTTTCCTGATGATAGATGTTAGAGAGAGAAGGATCGGGCATAGTGGATTGCAACTAATTCTTTTCTCCTCAAGTAGAAAAGCTTCCACCAGAAGAGTCTGGCATTGAATTTCTCCCATTCTATATTCAGAACACACATATAGCTAAGGGTTCATGTGTATTTTGGAAGGATTGGACAAGGAGTGCGGACAACAGCTCTCTAATGTGTTGGGCCAGATTTAACAATTTTTGGCTTCTTTCAAAAAGATGTATTGATCCAGCCAGTTGCTTTAAAGCAGGGATAGGGAACCTTGGCTCTCCAGTTGTTGCAAAACTACAATTCCCATCATGCCTGGAGAGCTAAAGCTTTGGCTGTCCAGGCATGATGGGAATTGCAGTGCTGTAACTGGAGAGCCGAGGTTCCCCATTCCTGCTTTACAGACAGCTACAGGATATTGTGTAGAAGGAGAGGAGTAAGGCTGATCTCCTGGGACATATGTAGTTGCTTATATCTGTCAGTTTAGATTACAGTATGAAAAAAATAGGAAAGGAGGCGATTGGGGGAGGAATTGCTGGGGGCTATTTGTAATATTTTTATAACTTATTCATGTAGTTCAACTCACACTGTAAGAGTAGTTGTATTTTATTTACTATACCTTTTTATATTCTTTCCATGTTCTGTGGAAATCCACGCTACCATCAATACGCTTTTGAATGATGGTCCAACCACCTCCTCCATTCTTCATGTCACAGTATGTCTGCAATAAGAGCAAATTAGTCATTTTTATTATATTTGTAATCTGATGTAAAATGCATTAATTTTTAGATCTGTAAAAAAAAAAAAAAAATAAAATAAAAAAAAAAAAAAATATATATATATATATATATATATATATATATATATATAATTTTTTAAATAAAAAGAAATAGAAATAAAAAAAAGTTAAGCTTACATCTACACTGATCTAACTAGAAATATTGGTAAAATTCTACTTATTTCATATAAAAGTGACTGCAGTATTGTACGTGTTTAGTTTCTACAGTCTCTTTTCTTGTTTGTATTAAAAAAAAATTTTTTTTAGTTCAGGCTGGGTTCACATTGCTTTTTTGCAATCAATTTTTTCAATCTGTTTTTGCAATGATTTGCATGCGTTTTGATCCGTAATTCCACTGACTTCCATTATAAAAAAAAAAAAAAAGGATCAAAACATCCTTTTTTTAACGTACACAAAAATAAGGTCAAGTACGTTTTTGTGTACAGATGCGTTTTGATCCATAGTTTATTATGGAAGTCAATGAAAAAACGGATCAATACGGATGCACATAATTGCATTAGTTTCTATATCCATTTTTCCATCTTTTTTTTTTTTGGGTGCAGAAAACGGATTGCAAAAACGCACTGTGAACCCAGCACATTTGGACTAAAAGCTAGTCAGACCAAATCCTCTCCAAAATTGTATTATGGCAAGTACCAGACTTGACTAATAGTGGGTTATATTGTATATTGCATTCTGTCTGCAATCTCTGTTACTAAGGGCCCTATTCCATGGGACGATTATCGTTTAGATAATCGTTAATGATAATCGATCTCAAACGACCGCTATTGCGAACAACCTAAAATCACTCACCCGAATGATTGTTACTTATGATCGTTCTTGCAGTCGTCTTGTCGTCGCTGCTGCGAACGACCGAACAACGTCTTATTCGGTGTGAACGAGCAAGGATAAAAATAGGTCCAGGTCGCATTAAGCGATCAACAATTTCTCGGTCGTCGTTTAATCGTTAACTGCTATTCAACCGATCTATTATCGCTTAGTTCCGAGCGATTTAACAATTATATGAACGATAATCGTCCCGTGGTCTTAAGAACTATATTGGCCCGTATGATTATCAATGTTTACTCTGGAATTTTGTTTTTAAATGGACAAATATTTTCATTTGTGGAAGGTGTTCCATTCTTATCCATATTCTATTTCTCGCTCCCCTGACACACGGCCTCACATTTATTAAGCCTTGCCAGTTAGGAAGCCATCTGAGCCGGTGAGGAAAAAACAAGCGGGAAATCTGGAAGCAAAATAAGGCACTTGTCTGGTAGCGTCTCGTGAATGCAATCTGCACAGCATACACAATGGAAAATGAAAACAGGATCTCCGTTTCAAATTTTCACTCTATGGCTCCAGCACACAATGCCATAGGATGCTGATAAAAACATGTTGCTTTTCAGAATATAATGTCATTTATAAATGTTTTATCCATACTAAGAAGTTCAATATTTACGAGTCTTTTCATGTGTTTTTTTTTTTTTTTTAAATCATAACACCATTCACTGATACTTAAAGTTAGGGATGGGTAACCTTCAGCCCTCCAGCTGTTGCAAAACTACAATTCCCATCATGCCTGGACAGCCGTATACCGTGCGAGATCAGGAATGGGATTAATTAATAGTTCGGGCGATTACGCATGTGGCGATAGCAAACATGTTTATTTATTTATTTTTATTTATAACATGGAAAAAGGGGGGCGATTCAAACTTTTACTAGAGGAGTTTTTTTTTTTTTTTACTAATATTAACACTTTTTTTTTACTTTTACACTTATACTAGAAGCCCCCCTGGGGTTAGGGTTATTCCCCCTGGGGTTTGGGTTATTCCCCCCCTGGGGTTTGGGTTATTCCCCCCTGGGGTTAGGGTTATTCCCCCCTGGGGTTTGGGTTATTCCCCCTGGGGTTTGGGTTATTCCCCCCTGGGGTTTGGGTTATTCCCCCTGGGGGACTTCTAGTATAAGCACTCTGATCTCTCATTGTTCTATTCTGTATATAGTAATAATCGAGATAGACACTCGATTGCTGCTGCAGCCGGAAGCAACCGAGTGCCGAGCTGCGATCAGCGCCATTACTGCGCAGACCCCGGCCCGCAGCAGACACGGAGGGGGGGGGGGGGCGATCTCCGCCACTAGACCACCAGGAATCAGGCTGCACTAATCGGACCAATCGGACCGTGCCCGTTAATAGCCGTGGTCCCGGGCTACATGTGGCACCGGGGACCGCGGAGGTTCAGAACGGGGTTGCAGCACAGCCCCCCTCTGAACTCCCCGAGGCGGCCACAGGGTGTAAATATACGCCCTGTGTCGTTAAGGGGTTAAAGGGGTTATCCAGAAAAAAAAAATCTCTTAAATCAACTGGCTTCAGAAAGTTACATAGATTTGTAATTTACTTCTATTTAAAAAATCTCAAGTCTTCCACTACTTATCAGCTGCCGTATGTCCTGCAGGAAATTGTGTATTTTTCCAGTTTGACAAAGTGCTCTCTGCTGCCACCTCTGTCCATGTCAGGAACTGTCCAGAACAGTAGCAAATCCCCCTAGAAAACCTCTACTGCTCTGGACAGTTCCTGACATGGACAGAGGTGGCAGCAGAGAGCACTGTGTCAGACTGAAAAGAATACATCATTTCCTGCAGGACATACGGCAGCTGATAAGTAGTGGAAGTAAAATAGAAGTAAATTACAAATCTATATAACTTTCTAAAACCAGTTGACTTGAAAGAAAAAGATTTTTGGACAACCCCTTTAAGCTTTTAATACTCTATAGAAGAAATTAGAAAGCATTGAAGGAACCATCAAATAAATGAGTTGTCAGTTTTCACAAAACCCTCAAGTAACAGAAGTGTTAAATGACTTGCAGACGCAGATCAAAATAATTGTTCCCAAGAGAGAACGTATGGCTGCTATGGGGCACTTAAGAGCTCTCTGATTTAATTTAAATTGTTAATAAGAAAAGGATCCTTTCTTTCACTTTAAAGTCAATGGGGGAAATTTATCAAGGGCTTTGCGCCTATTTTCAGGTGAATAATTCAATTTATCGCTCATTTTTGGTCTAAGTTCTATTTATGAACCAAGTTTCCACAGGTGACTATTTTTTCAATGCAATTTTTTTTAAATCTCCCTATTTTAAATATTCCTCAAAAAATTTACGTAATCTGGGATTCGCACCCAGTTTATCATTTGAAACTGTTAAAAAAGCCGCAAAAAGTGGTTAATCCCTAAGTCTGGTTCGTACCAGGGGAATTCGTTTGCGCAATTTTTTTGTGAATATTCTATTCACAAATTTATGAAAAGCTTGTTAAATTGGTCCTATTCAGCTGGGTTCACAGTGTGTTTATGCAATCCATTTTTTTTTCATCTCTTTTTGCAAGCAATGAATGGAACGATGGATGCATTTGTATTAGAGATGAGCGAGTACTAAAATGCTCGATACTCGAGACGAATATTTCCCGATGCTCGTTTTAAGTAATGAACCGCATTGAAGTCAATGGGAAATGCGAGAATTTTTGCAGGGGACCAAAGCTCTGCACAGGGAAGGTTGCGTGAAAACCTGGAAACCCCAGAAAATAATGGAAACAATACGGAAACAGCAGGGGCAGCATGTATGGACGCCTCTGGGGCTGGCTAATCGCAACATTACGCCAAATTATGGGCAACAGCCGGGTAGTCGTATAGAGTATGTGTGTAACTAGTAACTTTTTTTTTTTTTGTAAGGCACCACGTGCACAGGACACAGCACAGTGAGGATAGGTATAGCTGAACTACAGATCCCAGCCAGCCAAGAGAATGTAAGCAACAGGACAGATTGACTACATACTTGCAGCTGCACTACAAGTCCAAGCCAGCAGCCAAGAGTAGCAGAAAAAAAATGTTTAAAAAAAGTTAAGCCCTTAGAAGGACTGTTGGGTTCTTCGTGTCGGATTCCTGCCTAACCGCACACATTAATTCCCTCCCTAACGCTTTCCCTGACAGACAGCAGCTCTTTAATTTCTTTTTACTAGGGTTTGCTGCTCTGGCAAAAAGAAAGATATATCAGCAAATGTTAAATGCATGTGTATTAGACAAGCCCTTTAAATACATCATTGCTTACCTTGACCTGTTCTGTGGTATTAGGAATGGTCAGTGTATAGATGCCACTTGAAGTCAGCCCTGATTTATACGCCTCAGCACAATCTTTGAACGCTATTTGTTCTTCCTTGGCAACGAAGGACGTTCTTGGCTCTAAAATGAGAATAAAACGGATATTTAGATCCAGTATTAACTATCTAAAATATCTATAGACGCTTCTTTGTAAGTTTAGACCATCTAGTAGTTATCGGACTTTGTTTCAGAACGTGTTTATTGTTGAGCATGGTGTTATATAAAAAGCTGTGCTCCTTTTTAATTTGCATAGACTTGCATAAGAGGTACATATGTAGCTGAGAAGACTGTCTCTCCCCCCCCCATCCCCATTCTAAGATGGCAGGCTTTATCTGCAACTTTGTAGCTTTTTTGTAATGCTGGAAGGGTTAGTCTGAGGTCAAGTTGCTAATGAACTCACTGTGATTAACCCGTCCAGCATTACAAAGAAGCTACAATGTTGCAGATACAGCCAGTCAGGGACTTGTTTACATCAGCTTTCTCAGAAAGGAGGAGGGGGAGACAGAGAAAGGCTCACACACAGATTTTTATGTCTTCAGCAGAAAGCAGCCGCTCAGAACTGGGGGAAGGAGACTGAATAATAACAATAATAAGTATGGAATTAATTGAGTGGAATACCCCTTTAATACAAAGACTGAAATGGGTCTGAAAAGACATTTTCCATTTCCAAAAAAAACTGCTTTACTGTAAAAAAAATTTTTTTATAAATTTAGAATTTCCAGTTTCCAATTGAATTGTAATATTCTGTCTTTGGTTATTGCACTTTTTGTGCAGCTAATTCATTAGTCGGTCACTATGCCTTGCTGACTGATACCAGATGACTATGGACTGTATAGTTTAGTATTAGTATATAGTTAGTATATAGTTTATGGACTTTAGCGCTATTATGAAACTTGATAATACTATTATTCTTTCTTTTATTACTTTCCCTCTGTAAATAACTACCAATATCTTACGGGGCACCATCTCAATTTCTAAATTTAATACCCATCTGTTTCTGTAAAGTATTTTTGTTCTTAAGTTTGTGATCCAGAGTTTAAGAACACTTGAAATAACAGTTTTGTTATTGTGCTCGGCTAATCTCGCTTGGTATCCGTCCAAAAAAACATAACCGCTCGGTCCAAAGTTTTGTTTTTACCAGATCTTCTTTTTTTTTTTTTTTTTTTTTTTTCAATGCTTTCTATTAAAACCCGTAATTTCAAAAAGTTTTAAAGGGGATTTTAGATTATAAAATGCATACATGTGTACTTGGGCATGTGGAGTGCTCATGAACTGTCATTTCTTACATAATTTTTTTAAAGGGATACTCCAGTGAAAATCTTTTTCTTTCAAATGAACTGGTGTAGGCAAGTTATATAGATTTGTAAATTACTTCTATTTAAAAATCTTCAGTCTTCCAGTAGTTATCAGCTGCTGTATGTCCTGCAGGAAGCGGTATATTCTCTCCAGTATTCTCTCTGCTGCCATCTCTGGCCATGTTAGGAACCTTACAGAGCAGCAGCAAATCCCCATAGAAAACCTCTACTCCTCTGGACAGTTCCTGACATGGCCAGAGGTGGCAGCCGAGAGCACTGTGTCAGACTGGAGAGAATACACCAAGTGGCGCTTCGATTGTGAAGCTCTGCCTAGGTGGCACAATCCGCAGATGATAAAAGATCACTCTTTACTGGAACAAGCACCATGACGTATGAGATAAAATAAGGTATGAAAACTGCTAAATTTCCCCTTTACACCTGTGTAGAGAAGTCAGAGTGCACAAAGGGGGGGACAGTGTCCTTTTAAGTATCTTTACTAAGGAGAAACTCATCTGCCCCTTTATAAAAGAGATTTCTCTTACCCAGCAAAACATTTAAAGGGGTTGTCCAGCGAAAATCTTTCTCTTTCAGATCAACTGGTGTCAGAAAGTGATATAGATTTGTAATTTACTTCTATTAAAAAATTTCAATTCTTCCCATACTTATTAGCTTCTGTATGTCCTGCAGGAAGTGTTGTTATATTTTCAGTCTGACTCAGTGCTCTCTGCTGCCACCTCTGTCTGAGACAGGAACTGTCCAGCGCAGGAGAGATTTTCTATGGGGATTCATAGAAAACCTCTCTTGCTCAGGACTGTTCCTGTCTCAGACAGAGGTGGCAGCAGAGAGCACTGAGTCAGACTGAAAATAAAACAACACTTCCTGCAGGACATACAGCAGCTGATAAGTATGGGAAGAATTGAGTTTTTTTTTTTTTAATAGAACTAAATTACACATCTACATCACTTTCTGACAGCAGTTGATTTGAAAGAAAAAGATTTTCGCTGGGCAACCCCTTCAATGAAGTATGATGTCTTCAGATTATAGATATTCCTAAAAGTCTGAGAACTTGTCACTTTTTCCCTGGGTTTGTAAGTCATACCTGTCTGAGGTGCCATCTTTGTCAACAGATTGTCCACAGTCTCCATCAAGTCGCGCTGCTGTTTTTGTAGGAGAGAATTATTGGCGGACGCTGTGATAAGCTGCTTTTCTAGATCTTCAATGATTGAGTTCTGCTTGAGCACCAGGACTTGAAGTTTATCCTTTTCGTCTTTCATTGACTGCAGCTGTTGAGAGTGTTTATCTTCCATACTTAGAACTTTTTTCTCCAAATAGCTAAAACAAAATAAAAATAAAAATATATTATACATACATCCATTTCACTCATATTCACAGCACCCTGGAACTCATTTGAAGATTATTATTTTTTTTTTTGTATTATAATCACCATTAAAGCTGATGCAACTATGGTATTTACAGTTTAGATATACAGTCAGAGTGTGTACTTGTCTTAAAGCGGTATTCTGGCCCTAGTGTAAAAATGAATATGCTGCTGGGGAGGAGTGGGGTAACAAAGCAAAAACAAATTTGACTCCCTCCAGTCCCCTGTATTCCCTATTGACCTGTGTCCACTCCCTTGATCTTTTCTCTTCCATCTGAGATTAGCTTTCTTGAGCAGGACCTATGAGCTTATCAGCTGCTGTATGTCTTGCAGGATGTGATATTCTTTCCAGTCTGGAGAGCAGGAGAGTTTTTTTTTTTTTTTTTTTTTTTTTAATAGGAATTTGCTGCTGCTCTGGACAGTTCCTGATATGGACAGAGGTGGCAGCAGAGAGCACTGTGTCAGACTGGAAAGAATACACCACTTCCTGCAGGACATACAGCAGCTGATAAGTGTTGGAATACTTGAGATTTTTTAATATCGTTTCCCCAAAAAAGACATGACATTCTCTGAAAATAAGTTATAGTGGAGGATTTACAAGATAACTTAAAATAAGGGGTCCCCTGCCGCTACCCTCCACCAGCAGTGTGTATAATTGAAGCAGCAGTGTGTATAGCTGAGTGTAAGTGCAGGCACATTATAGCAGCAGTGTGTATAGCTGAGTGTGAGTGCAGGCACATTATAGCAGCAGTGTGTATAGCTGAGTGTGAGTGCAGGCACATTATAGCAGCAGTGTGTATAGCTGAGTGTGAGTGCAGGCACATTATAGCAGCAGTGTGTATAGCTGAGTGTAAGTGCAGACACATTATAGCATGAATGGAGAGGATGAGAAACACAAGGGCTGACAGAGACTGCAGGAAGGAATGAGCAGGGTATAGCACAGTATAGCAGCGTTTCTGTCCAGGGAGAGAGGGGTTACAGCTATGAAGAGATTACCCCCACAGTTATTTTGACGCCCGCGGCAAAAACGTCCGTTATTCAATACACTGTGCGCATTGGACGTCTGTCTTCTCATTGACTTCAATGCATTGCCATTGCAGTCAGCTAAATCGCGGCAAAAACGGACGTTTTTTAAAATATGAAAGTCGGCAGCCTATTCAATATTTTTGACGTTGTGTCAACATAGCCTAACTTTTAAGAACTTTTCTATTGGTTGTTGCGTGCACTTAAAAAAAAGCCCCCTGAAAAGTTTAGCTTAGGTTTGGGTCCAGAGATCAATCCCCCGCATAGGCTAGTATAGGGGTTAGGTATCTTGGCTCTCCAGCTTTTGCAAAACTACAACTCCCATCATGCCTGGACAGCTGTGGCTCCCATCATGGCTGTCCAGTTGTAGTTTTGCAACAGCTGGAGAGCCAAGGCACCCTAGGGCTAGCATGATATTGGTCATTTCAGTATTTGATTGTCATTTATGTGTAAATTCCAGATATTAGTCTATTGATTTATTGTGTTATCTTGCCCCCTCCAGTATTTTATCCTTTGAGTATTAGCTAGGTGACAGCAGCCATGTCGGTTGTCTTTTCAGTCGGCATTAGGTATTTATTACTCTCTATTTAGAACAGATGGAGCTACTGGAATGTTAAAAATGCTCCCTAACCTAATACATATGGACACCTAGATAACAGGGGGTTAACCCTGGCATTGAAAGGCCCTTTTACAAGCTAATGGCGATAAAGTCAGTGTTATTATCACATCTTTATTGTGTCAAGTTGTATTTATTTCAGATGTGGGTCTGTAACATTGGCCGGTATGCAGCAATGACAAATAGGGGTTAGTAGAAAGAGAGAGACGCTGACACTTGGAATCCAGGTACTGAAAGTTGAGCCAGCTTGTTTGAGTATCAGTTTGCACTTAGGGGGGGGGGCTGCTTTTCTGCAAATATTTATGGTTTAAGTGGTACTACAGCGAAAATCTTTTTCTTTCAAATCAACTGGTTTCAGAAAGTTATATAGATTTGCAATTTACTTCTATTTAAAAATCTCAAGCCTTCTCATACTTATCAGCTGCTGTATGTCCTGCAGGAAGTGGTGTTTTTTCAGTCTGACACAGTGCTCTCCGCTGCCACCTCTGTACATGTCAGGAAAGGTTTTCAATGGAGAGTTGCTACTGCTCTGGACAGTTCCTGTTTTGGACAGAGATGGCAGCAGGGAACACTAGAGAGAATATACCACTCTCTGCAGGACATACAGTAACTGATAAGTACTGAAAGACTGGAGATTTTTGAATAGAAATAAATTACAAATTTATATAGCTTTCTGAAACCAGTTAATGATTTTGGATTCCTTTGATGGGAAATTTTGTTCTCAACAAATTACAGAACTAATATCCATAAATATTTTCAACTTGGATCGATTGTTCATGGAGATCTGATGTTCAATTTAAAGAGTACCTGTCATTTAGAAAAACTTCTGAACATGTACAGTGTCCAAAAAGAGAAAATCTTGACCTCTTTATTAGAATTTTTAGTACATACATGATACATTTTGCCCCTGCAGGGTCTTTATCTAACATGCTGGATTCTGACGTCTATCGTCTTTCTAAATGATCGGTAGATAATAAGTGTTCCCTTAAAGGGGTAGTGCAGCGCTCAGAAATTATTCACAGAATAACACACATTACAAAGTTATACAACTTTGTAATGTATGTTATGTCTGTGAATCGCCCCCTTCTCCGTGTCCCACCACCCCCACCCGTGTACCCGGAAGTGTTGGTGCGTTATACATTACCTGATCCGTGTCGAGGGCCGTCCGCCATCTTGTGCCAAACGTCATTTTCGGACGGACGGCCGAGTCGCTGCCGCCGTCCCCCCTCCGCCGCGTCACAACTGTGCTCAGCCGTGATTGGCTGAGCACAGTTATGCTCAGCCAATCGCGGCTGAGCATCGGATGACGCTGCAGAGGGCAGCCGGCATTCGGGACAGTCGGAGCTGTTCGCCGGCCGCCCGAAGAAGACGTCACTCGCTGAAGATCGGAGACGGGTGTCGGCACGTGACAGGTAATGTATAGCACACCACACTTCCGGGTACACGGGTGGGGGTGGTGGGACACGGGGAAGGGGGCCATTCACAGACATAACATACATTACAAAGTTGTATAACTTTGCAATGTGTGTTAGTCTGTGAATAATTCTTTACCGCCTCACTACCCCTTTAATGTTTTGGAACAAAGTATAATTTATATGTTGCCTAAAAAGAGAGTGATTTTTCTCTTTATGCTTTGGATTCCTTGTAAAGATTGATAAGTAATAAGCAACCTAGCTACTTGTTATCTTAACCCGTAATCATGTTGTTAAAGTGTCACTGTCATTTAAACTTTTTTTTAGAAACTTTGTAATTGGGTTTATTAGCTGAAAAATGCATTTTTATCATGAAAAAGCAGTTTGAAGCTCTCCCCCCTGTCTTTGTTGTTCTCTATGGAGAGGGGAGGGGTGGAGGGAGATGAGGCACCAAAACAGGACAACTAAGAGTTAATTTACAGCTACATCACCGGGCTATCTCCTCTCAAGTCAGCACTGACCTCTCCCACTGTGTAATCCTTTGTTCTCTGCTCTCTGCTGTCGACTAATCTCCCTCCTCCCCTCTCCATAGGTTACACAGGCCTCGACTGATGTAAACGAGTTGAGATTTCCTGATAATGAGCAGTGGATGAGAGAGAGGAGGGGGGGGGACCTGGGGAAAGTCTTTTTGAATGCAGATAATGGCAGATTTGTCTAACAAACCCAATTACAAAGTTTCTTAAAATCACCTGTACTATTGGTTTCTGCAAAAAAAAAAAAAAAAAGATAAACCGACAGTGACACTTTAAGGGTGTATGTAGTGGGCTTAGGACACTATACATAGCACCTCCCGACTGCAGAGGTGACAGGAGAGCAGAAGAACACTACTTGCCTACTCCCCCTGTTCATGGCGGGAGTAGGCGAGTAGTTGTCTTCTGCGCTCCTTTCTTCTGTCCTCCTGTCGTCTCTGCTGCCAGGCGGGGGGGGGGGGGGATCCATGCCTCAATCCGCACTAGTAGATGTGTGAAAGGCGGCATTTATTTAAATGGTTCCTAAAATTGGCAGTTCCTAAAAGCTGGCCATGTTAGGAACTATTCAAATTAGTGTTATTTTATGGAAAGTGCAAATGCCGCCTTAGGCCCCATTCACACATCCGTGTCAGTTTTTACTGTCAGGAAATCCTGATCAGGAGGCCTCAAATGTCATCAGGAAAGTATCAGGATTTCCTGACAGTAATCCGTTTTTACCTTCAGGAAATCATTAGGAAACCATCAGGAAAAACCTTCAGGATTTCCTGATCAGAAGAAAAAAATAGGACATGATTGGAGATGTAGTTCTGCAAACTGGATGGTCACAGCTTGCTGAACTACAACTCCCATCATGCCCGGCTGACAGGTCATGATGGGAGTTGTACTTCTGCAACCTGGATGGCCACAGGCTCCAGAAGTACAACTCCCATCATGACCTGTCAGCAGGGCATGGTGGGGGTTGTACTTCTGCAACCTGGATGTCCACTGAATTCCCCCCCCCCCCCCCCCAGAATTTATTTGAGGTGACCATAGAGCATGTAATGATACAGGGAACAGCAATATATTTTTGTATAGTTTGATATTGTTTATCTTGCCATATAATATATTCACACTACATAAATATTCCAGGCACAGGATGGGATGTATTAGACAGAGAAAGAGAATAATATGTCATTGTGTCTGTGGAAATGCTTTTTATCTCCGTCCTGAGGAAGAACCCCTGAACTCTGGCACAATTGCTGTTTTATGAAAACAGATGGTATTTCCTCTATTGATCGCTGGGGAAATGAGCGTGATCTCCGTAATAATCACCTTGTTAAAAACATTTCTACGGCTGTTTGCACACTGGCAGTGCACAATGAATAGATGTGTTACCCAATACTGCTCCACAGCCATCAAAACAACTCTGGCCAAGTCCGGTCGCTTGTCAGGAAAGTGCCGTGCCGGACAAGGGAAATATTTTTAGGTTTACTTTAATTACTTTATTATTGCTGATTACACCAATTGTTTGCAATAAGCCGCCTGAGTTCTAAAGATGGAAATTAAATTGCGATCTAGTTAAAAAAGTGAGTGTCACTTTCCTGTATATTCCAGAATATTCCTCAAGTTTCCTAATGCAGTCGTATTTTATAGTTGTGTCTCTGCTCCTATCATTTGTTTATTGCTAGAGATGAGCAAACCGGGTTCGGGTTCGAGTCGATCCGAACCCGAACGTTCGGCATTTGATTAGCGGGGGCTGCTGAACTTGGATAAAGCTCTAAGGTTGTCTGGAAAACATGGATACAGCCAATGACTATATCCATGATTTCCACATAGCCTTAGGGCTTTATCCAAGTTCAGCAGCCACCGCTAATCAAATGCCGAAAGTTCGGGTTCGGATTGACTCAAGCATGCTCCAGGTTCGCTCATCTCTATTTATTGCCGATATTGCACTCAGATGTCTATAGCCCCTCGTGACGACTACTCTGTTCCCCGTTACTGCATTGTGGGTGACGAGACGCGACTCCTGTGTACGGTTTTAGCTGTCCATGACTGACCGTTTGGTTCGGATTGTTTAGTAGACGACAATAAGTAGGATGCGTTACCTGTTCTTGTCTTGTAGCTTGTTTATTTCACTGGTTTGATCAGTTATTTGCCTTTCCAGTTTGTTAGTCGAAAATGAATTTTCCAGAAGCTGAAGTTCGAGGCGGCTTGTTTGATTAAATACCTATAAAAATGAATGAAAAGGATTGAGTCTTGTATACCATATGTTATCTTATATGATTATTATATTTATATGCATGTATTTATATGCACCTGTTGTACAGTAGTTTCATACATTAGATGTGTCCTTGGTTTAAAGAAGTCCCATGACATAAAAAAAGCAGGGAGGTGCAGGAACATAATAAACAAAGTATTCTTACCTATCCCCGTGCCTCGTAGCACCGATCGTGGGGCTCGCTGCCAGCCTCCTGCAGCTCTTCCAGCTACAACATCACTTACCTGGCTGACCGACTGCCTGCTCAGCCATTCAGTGACAGGGCGGGGAACCTCCCAATCACTGACTGTCTGAGTGGGCTATCGCTCAGTCGCACCATGATGTTGCAGCTGGAAGGGCTGGATACATGACGGTACTGGATTCGGGCCAAAAATGATAGGTGGCCATCAGCTAGACCTGGGAGCGCCGCTACAGAGGCATGAGGACTGGTAAGTATACATTGTCTATTAAGTTCCCACACACCCCTGACAACCTTGCTTTTTTATGGGCCCCCGTTCCCTGACTGTGCGTGCCTGCGGGGTTGGTGGCCACTGACTGGCACGGTGTGGACTTAGTGTAGGGACCCATGTGTATCAGATACCGGCACAAGGTACATGGGGCAGGATGGCTTGATCAATTCATACACAAAATTCTGATGTGTTTTTTATGTAGCCTAGGGGCACTAGTATCAGCCATAGGTGTGAGGTGCAGCACTCTTTTTCTTCCCTGAACCGAATAATGATAGTAGGCTTTCTTGATTTTTTTTTTTTATTTTACTACCAAAAACAAAACAATTAGTTCCCTGCACCATAGATTTGTCTAGATCTACTCTATGAAATTCATACTGTCTTTGATTGGCGTCTGTTCTGCACGATCAGAACGGTTACCATGTCCAGAGCAGCACAACTTTGGGTCTAGTAAAGACATATTAAACAAGTTTTCCTTATTAAACAAGTTTGTTAGTTATATTTCCCGGGAAGGAGTGATTAAAAACAATAACATACACTCACACGCTTCTGTGCCACCACCAGTATCATACTGCTCCATCCCCGATGTGCGACCACTTCCGGATTCGTGGGTCATGATGTTGCAGGTGTGCCCGGCCAATCAGCAGCTGCTGCAGTGTCCCGTCTCTGCCTCTGATTGGCTGAGGGGACCTGCAACGTCATAGCCCTAAAACCTGGAAGCGGCCACACAGATGGCGCAGAGCGGTACAATACTGGCAGCTGCCTAGGAGACAGGGAAGTGAGTGCAGGTTATTGTTTTTACTGTGACGCTTCAATCTAGTATTAGTTGTTACTTGCGTTTATCCGGTCTGTCCTATTTATTATTTCAAACCATGATGCATCTATGGATTTTTTTACTATATTTTTTATATATAGTTTTGGATATGTAATAGAAGATTGATTTTAGCTGTATAAGCATGTCCTAAACATGTCTGTATTGGTTTTGGGGCAAATAACTAAAAACTCCCCTGCCCGGACAACCTCTTCAGGTATATTGCAGTTACTATACAGCGCAGCTTCTCTTGTTTCTCTGGATCAGTCAGTCACTTACAATAATAATACTAATAATGATAATGGTATATTTAAGCAATACGCCATCAATGTCAGATGGTTGAAAAACATTCATATTTCTTTGGTTACTGTATGTAAAAAAAAAAAAAAAAAAAATTGCCTGAGGCGTCATACAGTATACTTGTGACTAGGGTTTTAGGAAGGTAAAGGAGCTTTGGATATTTGTGTTGTGCTGAGATCATTCTTAGGAATGTTATTTATGCCATTGATGGGAACGTCTCGGAAGGAAAAGAGGGCTATGGACGTTTGCAGATTTTGCCTCATCATGCTGCCCGCTGTTCAGACAATCCTATTTGTGTAACAGTTACTTCTCCTCTTTCATCTGGGACCTGTTTCTGTTGACAGGAAGTCCTCATTACTCACATCCGTCATGTTACATTTTTTTTCTTAAGGATATGATTTCACATTTATGGAGTCCTTGGGAAAGACATCCGGGTGTCTTTCTGGCTTTTTACCGTGATACATTCATATTTTCATAAAACACACAACAAAAGATTACGAGTTACGAGCGCTGTCATGGGTTATAGTCTGAACTTGCTTTGTGAACTGGTCTCTGTTGAACTGATGATTGGCAATATTTTTCTAGCTTTAGGCTATGTTCACATGCTGTAAAATAGTGGCCCTTGTTTGATATGGCTGTTGTTTAACATGCTCCTCCGGCTGGTGCTGCATTATCGGCTGGAGGAACATTACTTCAAGGGGAACAAATCTATCCTGCTTTTAGCCCGCTATAGCACCGGCCATGAGGAGGAGAAAGGTATGTCTTTTACCTTCCTCCTTGACGCCGGTTCCGCGCAGTTAGTTGGGGTAAACTCTGCTCCGGAGCACCCTTAGGAGCACTGCCGCATCATCCGGCCCACCCCCTCCATTGATTATCATTGGAAGGGGTGGGACGGAAAACGCGGCAGTACTCCTAACAGTGCACTGGGGTGGAGTTTACCCCAATAGGAGGTAGTTTACCGCCAAGGAGGAAGGTAAGAGACATTCCTTCCTTCTCAGCATCCCCAGCACTATAGGGGGCTATCAGCAGGTTACATTAATCCAGTCTGCTGATAGTTCCCCTTTAAAGCCCATTGAAATCTGTCGGCCATATGAGTGGGCCTGGAAATCAGCTAACCATTGATTTCCATGTCCACTACAGCTGGCATGACAGCCACACACTGTGTGAACTGTCAATTATTTCCACGGCCATTGTTCAATACACTGTGTGAACAGCGACAAGAAAGGCTGATTTCAATGCAACACATTTTAATCGTCAACAATGGACGTCCTTGTCTTAAAAAAAAACAAAAAACTTAGTGTTAACATATCCTAAGGCTGTTTAGCCATATTTTCCAATACTCTTAACACAATTTTTTTATTTTTTTTTTAGCAATTGTGGCAATCAATGTGATTAATTTATTAAAAAAAAACTTTTTTTTAAAAATAAAAAAAAGTTAAATTCGGGAAAATTGTGGCAAAACTGCACTGGGGGAATATATCCCTAGGATAGAACTATAAAGACTTGTCTGTATTAATTCCCTTCCCTATTTTATCAGTGATCTGAAAACTACTGATGTCAATTTTAGGACATGATGTATTAACAGGGCACCAAACAGTCCCCATTACTTTGATCCAAAGGAAGTATTTAGCGGTAGTATATAATTAGCACAATAATGAACAACCAGGGAGACAGGCTTGCCTACTGCAGGCGGTCTAATGCGTGCACTGTTATAGTTAAATACAACTAAGGACATTAAAACTAAGAATAATTTTTGATTGCAATTTAAAAAAAAAAAAAAAAAAAAATTTTAAAAAGATAGACTATATCATCTAGTCTTCTTTTTTTTTTTTTTTTTTTTTTTTTAAATATGTAATAGATGAATGTATATCCTTTATGGCCACATTTTGAGGTTGATCCTGCAAAATATTTTTATATTGTGAAAGCATTTAGCGCTGCTGGGCTACGAATGGGTGGTATGGCCAACTCTAATGATTAGGGTGATTTATAGAGAGCAGAGATGCTTTAGTCTAGCAAGCATGGAGGTTAGAGTCTGATCCAGAGGTTTATGGAGCATTTTACAGACCGTGTTTCTTCCTGAATAGGTTACAGGAACGTGCGCTTTACGTAAACATCACAAGCTCCACATGACTATGCTTTAAATGTGCTTCAGAGAAACATGGTGTTCAGCTTCTACTTAATGCACAGAATGTAGCGGGGATCTACCCTATCTTCTACACAATGCACAGAACGTAGCAGGGATCTACCTGTGCTTCTACACAATGCACAGAATGTAGCGGGGATCTACCTGAGCTTCTACACAATGCACAGAACGTAGCGGGGATCTACCTTATCTTCTACACAATGCACAGAACGTAGCGGGGATCTACCCGAGCTTCTACACAATGCACAGAATGTAGCGAGGATCCACCAGAGCTTCTACACAATGCACATAATGTAGCGGGGATCTACCTGAGCTTCTACACGATATACAGAATGTAGCAGGGATCTACCTGAGCTTCTATACAATGCACAGAATGCAGCGGGTATTTACCTGAGCTTCTACACAATGCACAGAATGTAGCGGGGATCTACCCTATCTTCTACACAATGCACAGAATGTAGTGGGGATCTACCTGAGCTTGTATTCAATGCACAGAATGTAGCGGGGATCTACCTGAGCTTCTACACAATGCACAGAATGCAGCGGGTATTTACCTGAGCTTCTACACAATGCACAGAATGTAGCGGGGATCTACCTGAGCTTTTACACAATGCACAGAATGTAGCGGGGATCTACCTGAGCTTTTACACAATGCACAGAATGTAGCGAGGATCCACCAGATCTTCTACACAATGCACAGAATGTAGTGGGGATCTACCTGAGCTTCTACACAATGTACAGAATGTAGCGGGGATCTACCTGAGCTTCTACACAATGCACAGAATGTAGTGGGGATCTACCTGAGCTTCTACACAATGTACAGAATGTAGTGGGGATCTACCTGAGCTTCTACACAATGTACAGAATGTAGCGGGGATCTACCTGAGCTTCTACACAATGCACAGAATGTAGCGGGATCTACCTGAGCTTCCACACAATGCACAGAATGTAGCGGGGATCTACCTGAGCTTCTACACAATACACAGAATGTAGCGGGGATCTACCCTATCTTCTACACAATGCACAGAATGTAGCAGGGATCTACCGGAGCTTCTACACAATACACAGAATGTAGTGGGGATCCACCTGAGCTTTTACACAATGCACAGAATGTAGCGGGGATCTACCAGATCTTCTACACAATGCACAGAATGTAGCGGGGATCTACCCTATCTTCTACACAATGCACAGAATGTAGCAGGGATCTACCGGAGCTTCTACACAATACACAGAATGTAGTGGGGATCCACCTGAGCTTCTACACAATGCACAGAATGTAGCTGGGATCCACCAGATCTTCTACACAATACACAGAATGCAGCGGGTATTTACCTGAGCTTCTACATCTGTGAGTTTTTTGGTCTGCTCCGCAGTTTGGTTGAGGAGGTTTGTGCCGATCTCCATCATCATAGCTGTGTGATTCTGTACCGCATGCTTCTGCATCTCCACCATCTCTTTTTTCATGTTGTCTTGAATGTAGTTTTCCAGCTGCCGAAGAAAGAGCATAAAAGGATATGAATGCATACTTTGCTTGCTTTGCTTGCACATGCTTTGTGCCCACCTAACATCACATTTCACTTTGTAAAAAGTTCTGTGGAGTTGAGCAGCTGAAGAGTTAGGGCCCGATTACACAGGACGATTATCGTGCGGAAAATTGTTAGATCGTTTTAAACTTTAATCGTCCTGTGTAATTGCAGGCAACAATCGAAAAATCATTTGTGGGTTGTTGATCATTCATTTAGATCTGACCCTAAAATCATTGTTAATCATTTGCTGTAAAAAGACTGTTTACACGAAGCGATCTGCAAATTTTTAGCGAACAACCAACGATGATTCGAGAACATGTTGAAAGATCGCTTGATTGTCCTCTGTGTTTACACGAGCCGATTATCGCTCAAATGTGATCTGTATTGCGAAAATTTGAACGTTTCGTGTAAACCCATTATAATTCCACATTGTTCCATTATTTGCTGGGATCAGATGGAGTAAACGATCGTAGTAACAATCGTAACTAACAAAAATCTTTCTGTGTAATATGGTGAACCATTTCAGGTTAACGATAAACGATCTCGTTTGCGATTGTTGATCGTTAAAAATCGCTTTGTCAGTTTTCTAATATTCGTTTGAGCACGTGCCCATCCTACCACAGTAATGTACGCCACTGCTGGAACATGTTACGATCCTCATGGAAAATGAGCCCATCTTGTGGTTATTTATCACCAGCCTGGAAACCGCCCAGAATGCTAGAGCCGTCAGGGTGGAATGAATGCCAGGCGTTTGACATGCACTTTAATTTCAAACACGTGTAACACTGAAGACCTGAAGTAGACGCTTTTTGCGTTATTCAAATAAACAGCAATGACTGAACTATTTATTCTTGTTGGGATATTTTACCGCATATTATTTTTGCATGTTAATGCACGTCTTGTCAATTTGACTGTAGACTTTGAAACCCTTGATGAGAGTTGACTGACACAGGAGAGTTATATAGTTAAAAGAGAGATAGGGGGAGTATTTAGTCGTGGGTCAGAGGTCAGGATTCATTACTATTTGTCCACCAGCGAGTATGTGCCCACAATGCAGGTAACTGGCACGACCTGTAACCTGAGTAAGAACAGAATTCCCTAGTGATGCATTTAGTGCACAGCAGATACTCAGACATGAAGGCTCAGTTTTCTGTATTAGAAGCCATTCATCACCTGTTCCTGTAAGGACCGTATTACACGGGACGGTTATCCTTCGAAAATCGTTAGATTGTTTGGATTCAAACGATAATCGTTTCGTGTAATAGCAGGCAGCAATTAAACGACCAACGAGAAGTCGCTGATCGTTTGATAAAATCTGGACATATTTTTATTGTTCACAAACTGTTCGGTGTAGTAACACGTCGTTCGGTCATTCTCTGGTCTATCAGCCAGGAAAGGACGAGCGCAAGAACGACCGTAAGTAACGATCATCGTCCTGTGTGATAGGGTGAACGATTTAGGATTGTTTGTCATAGCGGTCATTTGAGATCAATTATCGCCGAAAAATCGCCCCACCCTAAAGCTGGGTTCACTCTATGTTTTTGCAATCTGTTGTTTTTTAAAAAAAAATATTTTTGGAAAAACTGATGCATTTGTGCGTATCCATTTTGATCCATTTTTCCATTGACTTCCATTATATAAAAAAAAAGTGTCAAAACGCATCCGTTTTTTTTAATGTACACAGAAACCTAGCTGACCTTATTTTTGTGTACACGTTTGGATGCGTTTTAATCTTTTTTTTTTGGAAGTCAATGGAAAAACGGATGCACACAAATGCATCCGTTTTTCCATCTGTTTTTTGCAATAATGTAGTGTGAACCCAGCCTAAGAATGTGCACGTTGTATGGACCATTGGAGATATTTAGTGCATATGAATGGATATATGGCAGTGATAGGTTTGTCTCATGTGTCATCTTGTAACTTACATCTTGTAACATAAGAAGATTAATGAAATGACGGGAATATAGAGGTATACAAACATGCTTTGGCTTATTCTGCAAATCTGCAAAATTTTAAAGGGAACCTGTCACCAAGACAATGCTATCTTATCTATCACCTTCATGTCATAGAGCAGGAAGAGCTGAGCAGATTGATATATATCTTTATGGAAAAAGATTCAGTATAACTTGTAACTTGATTGTAAATCCCTGATCATTTTGTGGTAAGGAGTCCTGTGGGCGGAGTCACTCAATGGACTGGACTCTTTAGCATCAGAGATTTCAATCAATAAATTACAATAAATTGTTTATAACATCAATCTGTTTAGCTCCTTCTGCTCTATAACACGATGCTGATAACTCAGGTAGCATCTTTATGGTGAGGGGTTCCCTTTAAGTTTTCTGAATGTAACTCTGAGGTATGTGCCTCATCTTAGAGAGCTATATAATGCGGGTCGTGTTTGAGGGTTGCAACATATTTTTTACGCTGTTACTTTTACAGACTAGAACAGTGAGGTCTATTCTGAAAATATTTGCTCCTGTTTGTCAGTTTGCTATCCACATGATCAGGATGGATCTCTTTTGCTATCTTACATTCGCTTTGAGGGTTGCATCTTATAATCTGCCGCTAGAAGTCTAAACAACAATACCCCAAGCAACTCTTTGATGCTTCAAGTGGTATTTCATGTACATACATGTTTTATTGATTGGACAGGATGTTCTTCTGGGGGGGGGGGGGGGGGGAGGGGGGGGGGGTAGCTGAAGAAGCGAAAGCATCGATGTCAGTTTCACTCTTTTCTTTGCCCTTTGCTCTTAGATATAGTGACTGTTGGCAGAAACCTGTGATTTCACCTGACATTTAGGAGATTTTAATTAGGAAAGGGTTCGGCCTCTGATGTGTATGTCACCATTAAAGCATAACTGTGTCACTTTTCAGAAATCAATAGTACGGGTGATGTTAAGAAACTCTGTAAAAGGTTTTATTAAGCAAAAGAGTTTCCTTTTTTACTCAAAAAGCTGTTTTACAGCCTCCCCCCCCCCTCACTTCAGAAGAAGCAAGATTTCTGTGTCCATTTTGATCTATGGCGGGGGGGTGGAGCTGAGGGGGATGAGGGAGAACGGAGAGGAGAAAAGGCAGCCCCGTAAAAGAAATCATCCTGCAATCTTATCTCACCAGGTTCCCAGGCTAGCAGTGACCTGTGAATCCAGCGTTTTATGTGCCCAGACATTCTCCAAACTGTACAGGTGTTTGTCAGCTCTCCCTGCTCACTCAACCCCCTTCATAGGTTATAATAGGCCCATCTTCACTTTACTCCTCTGTAATGAGGACGGCTTTGCCTGATAATCCACAGATAAGAAGTGAGGGGGGATAGGGGCTGCAATACAGCTTTTTGAGTAAAGAAAGAGGCTTTTTTTTTTTTTTTTTGACTGTTGATTTCTGCAAAAATATTTTAAATGACAGCTACACTTTAAGTCTGGGCTGCACATTTTTCTTATCTCCAAACTTAAAAAGTTGAGTTTTTTTCTTTGTTTGCACATATTTTGTTTAAATTGTACTATATGAATACATCCTTAAGACTTGCAGTTTAGTGTGACTAGTCTGCGTGTAATCCAAACCATAACCTCATTTGTTTCGTATTCAATCGTGAAATTGCTTATTCTTAAACTCTGTTCACACTGTTCACACTTGGCTTCCATGACGGCCATGTCAGCCAGTTAAACGTATGCCGGTAAATCTTGACCGAGCTCATTGACTTCAAAAGCACATGTCTGACTTTCTTTTATTTATGACAGCAAAAATAAAGCTGCACACTTGACTATCATTATTTTTATTGAAACCTTGATCCAAACTTTATAAGCTACTAACAGATCGCATGCTCATAATTTCTTACATTACTATATTACAAGATTTCTCAGATGTCTTCAGATATAAACATTGAACGTTTTGCGTGCGTGGTCATCCATAGATGTATTTGCTTTAGTTGGCATGCGCCTCTTGGTAAGTCAAGCAGCGGGAAACTGGCAAAATGTCTAAATTAGCCAATGCGTAAAAAAACGCACATCGATAAATGACCCTTAGTTTTTTTTAAATATTCATTGGTTTGTATAAAATCTGTCGGCCGTGACATTTACCGTTTTTATTCTCACGCTTTTCTAATTGTATAGGTATTAATGGGGCTGGAGGTGAAACGTTTTTACGTATCTGTTTATATTTTGACTGGTGTCATCCATTTGATCCATACTCTTGAGTTATGGACTTTGCATGTTCTGTTGTCCACAGGAGTCTATAAAGTAAATAAAGTGGACATGTGATCAGAAGCCCCGCTTGTAAAAAGAATGTAAGGGCACGATGATAAAGCAGAAACAGGCCTGTTAGATATGCCTTCTCCTCCACTAACGTCTGACCTCTATTTACAAAAAGTGTCATGAAGAATGGGAGCGAGTCAAAGTTCATACGTCTAAAGTGATCTTTTATTTTACTGTCATCCACCACAAACAAACACTTGGTATGTACATCTGCAGGGTGCCAGGCTTTTCGGTAAAATAAAAAATAAATTAAAAAAAAAAGCATACTATTGCATGCCAAATAATCAAATTCTAAATCCTATACACTTTTGGTTTATCGGTTTCTAACACTAGTACGTAGACGTGTGAACTTCTTACGCATGTCAATATAAAAGTATTTTCAGGGCATACTGCCACCTTGGTGGTCCTCTTCCCACCTGGCTCGGCTAAATTGATAGGTCCCCTCATAATTTGTCTGTATTGAAATACAGTGGTGCCTTGGATTACGAGCATAATTCGTTCCGGGACTTTGCTTGTAATCCAAATCCACTCTTAAATCAAAGCAAATTTTCCCATAAGAAATAATTGAAATGCAGACAATTGGTTCCACACCCCAAAAATAATGATGATTTTTTTTTATTCTGAAAAACATGTAAAACTAATGAAACATTTAGAAACAGTTGAATATGTGATATCAGTGATATCAGTATAGAAATCAGCATGTGGAGTATAATGTATAGTAACTGCATAAACCTGATAACACAGCAGCAGTTTGTAGATACAGGATGAAGCTGCAGATCCCCATAATGCAGTAGCGTAGTACAACAGGCTAAAATAGAGAAGCAGGGCTGCTGTCAGAGGTCTGTGTGGTCACATGACAGCAATGGGGAAGGGGTGTATGTTCAGCATGGACCAATCAGGAAGTGAGAACCACATAGCTGTGCAGGAGGACAGTGACAGGAACTTTATATACAGCAGTGTGAATGGCTGAGTGTAAGTGCAGGCACATTATAGCAGTAGTTTGTATAGCTGAGTGTAAGTGCAGGTACATTAAAGCAGGGGAGAGGTTACAGCTATGAAGAGATTACCTCCACAGTCCTGTCTCCTGATGTAAGCCCCAGCCTGAAGTGGATCTGCTATTATTTGGAAAGTGAGGGAAACTTCCTGGGCCAGTATACAGTGCTGTAGACCCCTCTATGCAGACCATGCCCCTCCCCCACTCGCCCTCCCACCCAGTACAGGGAGCTCTTAAACCAAAGCAATTCTCTTAAACCAAGTTACAATTTTGAAAAAATGTGAGCTCTTCTTGCAAAACGCTCTCAATCCAAGTAACTCTTAAACCAAGGTACAACTGTACCTGACCATCGGGCCGAGCTGGTATGGGAGAGGCCCTCAGTGACCTAAATAATCTCATGCTACCAATGGTGCAGGCAGTATGAACCTCCAAATCAATGCCTTTTAAAGGGGTTTTTCCCCACGTAGTCGGATATTTCTCTTCAACGCAACTGGTGCTACATACACATGTTAACCTTATTCTAGTTATACAACTTGGGCATACCGATGTATCTGAGTTACTGTTGTATTATGGCAAAGCCAAAGCATAGAACTTTTTCTTTCTTTTATTTTTTATTTTATTTATTTATTTATTTTTATTAGCATCCTACGGTTAATGTGATAGAGGCAGAGGGTCAGAAGGTTGTCATATTATGCTACTTAAACTATTTCTCGATGGTCAGAACCAGAGCTAAACTGGTTTGGTGAGAAATCTAATCCCATTCAATGAAGCTTATGTTTAGTGTCCACATTGTGCAGTGATTGCCTGACCTCACCGTTCTGTACCAGCATTTTCCAGTGATTGCCACTTCCCTCAACTAATCCCAAAACACTAAATCCCTTTGACCCTGTCACTGAACACTTGCTGCGCAGGAATGTAATGCAGCTTATATGAAGACTGTTTCTGAAGGAATGTCCGCCTTTGTTACTCCTGAATGTTTGTTGAAGGAAATTGATCTGTAAAGAAAATGTTATATACTGTATAGTTTTTAAAGCAACGATAACTTGATTTTACAGATTTGGGATAGTCGTAAAGAAAGTTCCCGGCATCCGTAGGCAATCCTGAACTGGTGCAATGGGGCATTTGCTAAATGGAAAGAAGTTAAAATAAGCTTGAATAGTCTTGGAATTGTCTGTTGAAAATAGTGTTGAGGCCATATTTTGTGTGTTGCACACAGTATTGCGCTGTTAGGGTATGTTGACACTGAGCAAATCAGGCGGAATCCGGCCGTGCTCAGTGTGTCATTGCCCGTCTAGAGGAGAGCTTGCGCTCCTCCACTGCTGCGGCTCTCCGCTCAAAGAAGTGACATGTCATTTCTTTGAGCGGAAAGCGTAGGCAGTGGAGGAGCGCGTGCCCTCTCATTCACTCACGCTAGGACACTGAGCACGGCGGGATCAGTGGCGCCATATTTGCTCAGTGTGAACATACCCTTACAGTATAAATTCAGTAGGGGGTCTGACCACTGGGCTTCATGGATTCAAAAAATGGAGACAAATGTGCAGTATGTGTGAGTGACCATTGAAGGGGGTTTTCCAGCAATGACCATGCCCGGTGAGAGGGGAATGAAAAAAATAAATAACATTCATTTACTTCCTCTACCGCTCCGGTTTCCATTGTGCTGATGCTTCCTGGTTCGGGATGCGACGTATCAGGCCCACTCGGTGTCCCACCACTGAATGCCTGAGCAGGTCTGCTACATAATGTCCCCAGACCCAGAAGCACCCGTTTATTGGGGATCGGAGTATGGCTGGGAGCCAGGGAGGTAAGTAATTGTTTGGGGTTTTTTTACCCCCTCCCATGGAATGGTGCAAAATGTGTCCTTGTCATAAAACCCCCTTTTAATTATGGGGCTTTCAAACATTTCTGATCTCAGAAATTACATAATTTTTTTTTAATTTAGTTTTTCTTACTTTGTACGCAGAAGTTGCCTTTATCTGAAGAAACACAAGTAAATATAAAATTAGGTAATATTTTTAAGGCTTTATACAGTAAGTCTTGTCCTTCGCTATGGTACAGTTGACCGTCCTCTGAATTGAACTATTACACAAGTCCGCAATTCTGTCCGTAAGATCAATGTATTTCAATGGCCCCATTCACACATCCGTAGGTGTGAAGGAGAGACCCAAGTGCCGACTGAAATTCCTCCATGGACACACCATTAGAACTCTATGGGATCTGCAAAATTACGGATCCGCAACGAGTGACTAGATTATGATTAACCTCACTTTTTCATTTTTGCTGATCGGCCAAAAGAATACGAATTTAATAGGGATAGAAAATTGCGGATTGCTAATGAAAGTTTGCGAATTGAAAAATATACGGATGTGTGAATAGCCCCTTACCTGTTCTCGTGACACAAGTCGTATCCAGCTATTCTCAGCGGAGAATAGCCGACTTTTAGTTATCTCTCCTACCTTTACGCTCCACTCTTGTGCTAAAGTGTGAACAGAGTCTGTTAGTTCCATTTCAAGACTTTTCATTGTCTTCAAATGATTGTTTAATGAGCTAAGAGGTTATGTGACATAATTTCTATACTTCAATGGCAATAGGAATGTATGGCATGTTAAATCCATTGGCTAGAGTGCATATCTGTGTTTCGGGAGGAACATGTGTGCTAGATTTAGAAGTACTTTGTATTGTGAAAAATTACTTTATCTAATTATATATTCCATTATAGAAATTTAAACAAACTTTATGTTAGGAGAAGGTTAGCGATATTTATTTATGATGCAAATTTTGGTGCAATTTTAGGCACATGATATATAGAGGCAAAGATTGCCCAAATTTACAATAGAAGTTAAAAATTACCAGGATTGGTAATAAACTAGTCCATCATTTTAATTCCTCTTGACCTACGGCTACAATTGCAACCTGAGGAGTTTCTAAGATGCCCTTAGGTTACAAAAGAATAGCCCGTAAAGTACAGACTAAAAGCAAATTGGTCCTGTAAAATGGAACCAGATGGACCAATTACCGAGGCCGAATTAGGATGGATCACTTTCTAACTGCTTAAAGGTGTTTCATATTGATGGTGCTCATCTAAGTACACGTCTAACCTAATGTTTGCAAAACTGAAAGCACTTAATCTAGTTTTGAAATCTGTTAGTGGGACGGTTCTAAATGTGACCCTGAACATATCTTCAGGCCTTATGTTTCCATCAAGAGCATAAGACCATAGGCTATCAATCTGCTGTTCATAAGTGACGTGTTGCTTTATCTGGGTAGCATTGTGCCGCTCATATTGCCAGCTGTAACCCTATTAATAGTCTCATCCCTTCAAGGGAATGTGTCATCAGAGAATGACTGACTTATTGTTTAAATAATGTTTTTATGTTAAACATATTTTTAAAGAATTTTTGGTGACCTTCTTTTCAAATTTTCTATTTTTCTGTCTATATTATAAAACAATCCTAAAATCTTGCAATTCTCATTATCACCACTGGGGCTAAAACTAAGCCGAGACGTACTGTTGTGTTTGTAGGCTGCTGTAAAGTGATCTACAGAGCATTGCAGCGTCATGTGACACCAATAGATGGCAGAGACCATAGCTGCTCCCTGTGGAATGACCTCTTCAAAGGTCACAGAGCACGCTCAGTAATGTTTTACATTTATCTCAAGGGGACAGGGTCTGTCTATTGTCGTCTATGTCCATGAGTGTTGCTGTAAAGCATGTCACTAAATGCTGTTAAAAGCAGCTCAGGCAAGTCAGCAGCCCCCATAACAATGTACAAAAAGTAAAATAAAATAAAAAATAAATTATAATCAGAAAATAGAAACCGGTCGGAATAAAATAACAAGTTTTAGTATCTGACTCTAATCAGTTAAAGAAAATTTAGGTGACACATTCCTTTAAATTCTCCAGAGTTTCTTCCTGCAGTAGTCATTAGACAACTTTGCGCTATTTGTGCAATTCCCTCGCAACTATTGGATATCATGGCCAATGCAAAATTTATCTACTATATTTGACTTAACCTCCTCCTGCCGCTGCACAGTAAATTAACGTTGTGCAGCCTATGCTTGAAGCTGCAGCGACGTTAATTTACGTTCAAGGATAACACAGGCGCAGAAGCTGCACCTGTGTCATCCACGGCGGGTCTCGGCTATCAGTGATAGCCGGGGACCCGCCGCAACTCTCAGCACCAGAGCACGACCGCAGCATCTATAGGGCTCCAGAAAGAGAATTCTCCCTCTACAGAGGGAGAATTCTCTGTCCAGTGTCCATCAGGGCTCTGCGAAGTGATCACAGATGGAAACAGGAAGCCTGAGGCTTCTGGTTTCCTGGCTACGGAGGCCGGCGGGTGGAAGGAGGGAAGGCAGGGCGCGCGGCCGGGTGCTCTGCCCCCTTCCCTCTCTCCCCTGCCGCTGTCACAAGATTGTGACATGGGCAGGAGACAGAGTAGAGGTGGCAGACATAGGGACATCAGCTTATGGGATCATTATGATCCCATAAGCTAATGTCCAAAAACGACCTGGGCATTGAGGAATCACCTTCAATAAAGGTGATAAAAGAACTTTTATTATGCCATGTGAGGACGGGAGAAGGGCGGCAACTTGTCATTTGGGCGGGGAGCTGCCTGTTACTAGTCACAGCTCTCTGCTTGTCAGCACGCAGTACGAGGATGATTGACAGGCAGAGGGACCCAGTAGTGGCCAATCATCCCCGCACTGCATGCCAACAGGCATAGAGCCGTGACTAGTCACTTGCGGCTCCCTGCCCAGATGACTAGTTGCTGCCCCTCCTCTGGCCTCGCGCTGCATAACTAACTTTATAAAGCTGCAGCCGTGGCTGGGGTATGCTCCGCGAGCTGCACAGTAGATCTATACTCTGCTGCAGGGAACCATATTGGCACAATCGTAGTGACTGGTTCCCTGTAATCACTGACGTTTGGTAAAAACATTGGTAGCAAATACCCAACAATAGATTAATTATTGGGTGTTTAGTCATTATATGTAATAGGTAATGTATTTGTGCAGACAGAAAGGACTTTTTTTTGTCTCTATGACAGATTCTGTAGTTTTAACAGTGACCAAACCAGCCAAAGGACTGTGCCAGGTTTATGGTATAGAGTTGGGTGGCCATGCATGGCCCCTCACCATTATGGTCTATGGGATGTACCATAGGCTGTATCCATGTTTTCTCAGACTCCCTAGGGCTGCATCCATCAGCTTCAGTCACCAGTAATCAAATGCAGAATGATTGGACTTCAGCATGCTCAAGTTATGCTCATCTTTAAGGGTCTGTTCACTACGGAATTTGCGTGGAATTTCAAGCGGAGTCCACAGCGCAAATTCTGTAGTGTGAACGGACCTTTAGAGCAACGTTTCATAGTTTGCTGCACTGGATTTAGCAATTTTCGCCTGTGTGAAAGAATAAATTATAATATATCTTGGGCACAGAAAGGCCACTCTTCCCTTCGTAAAATGCGATGCCCCTATGGGTATGTTTACACTGCCCCCGCCGCGGAATCCTGCCTGCCTCAGTGTCTCTATGGAAGGGCTGGCGCGCCACCACTCTGGGAATGGACATGTAATTTCTTTGAGCGGAGAGCGACGGGAGCGAAGGCGCGCAAGCCATTCCATAGACACTGTGTGACACTGAGGCAGGCGGGATCCCACAGGAGGGGGGGAGCTCCTACACAGAATTCCGCCTGTTTCACTCAGTGTGAACAGGCCCTTCCTGTCCACTTTGTGCAGAGCAGTAAAATATAGAAAATCTTTGCGCGTTGTTTTACAACTTTTCACCGGTCTGCACCTAACGCATTGACCCAGAATTATTCATGTCTTGGACTAGAATGTTTCTGGGTTTTGTCTCTGCAGGCCCTATTCCACGGAACCATTATCGGCCAATAATCGTCCCATGGAATAGAAGGCAACGATCAGCCAACATCGTTCATGTTGAAAAACAAGCGACTGTGATAGCAGCGATATGCTGCTGTCGCTCCGTGAAATAGGAGCGGCGGCAGCAGACCGCCGCTATGCTCTATGAGCTGCCCGGATCTAGCGGTCACCCGGGCAGCTCCCCGCGGCCCCTCCCGCACTCACCCGATCGCAGCCGCCGCGTGGAATAGGGGCTTAAGACGGGCTGTGATTGGTTGTTATCAAACTTCCTTTGTTTTAGGTTGATAAATCTGGCCTATGATGTGTGATATATGTTCTGTGTGTGTATAAGGAGGCAATGGCCGGGCTGCATATGTTTATAAAAGTTGGGAGCCAAAAGCCACAGGACGAGGACCCAAGGGACCACCTACTCGCAGTACCGCTGCTCTAAACCTAATGAACAAGGTTTTTTTTAACCAAGCATAAAACTGCACATTTTTTTATAAGCAGATTTTGTAGCTGTGATCGGGAGGACAACACTCTTGTTGTATTCGCCATGAGAATATTTCCTCTGTGGACCTTCAGTGAACCCTGCTGCTTGTATCCATTTACATGACCCTCGTGTGACAATCATAAACATGATTTATTATCTTGCACTCTTAGTACTGTACAGACTGTATTTTCTTTCTAATCAGTATGAGACGTGGTAAAGGGTGACTTCACAGGGGCCACAAGGGACGTGTTCTGCATCTGTAGCCTCCATGGTAAAGCGGACTGAGACTCAATCAGCAACAGCTGGACCACTCACTCACCTGTGTGGGTGGTCAAGTGCTACCTATTCTTTAGTATTTCTGTGTCCTCCAAGCATACTGTTAGGGTCCTATTATGGTGCGTTCACACGGAACTGATTATCGTTCGAATTTTCGCGATAATCGGCTCATGTAAACACAGCTAACGATCAAGCAACGAGCGAAAAAGCGTTCATTTTGATCTTTCAACATTTTCTCACATTGTCGTTGGTCGTTCGCTAAAAAGTGACAGATCACTTTGTGTAAACAGACTTTTACTGATTCATCCAATGTGTGAGTTGGGCTTAAGCAATCTTAAAACGATCGCAATAACGATTTTTCCAAACGATATATCGTTCCATCTAAACCCTGATCGCTATAAAAAAAAACACAACGTTACATCAAAATCGTTAATCGTTCGATTGGGCGAATTATCGCTCCGTGTAAGCGCAACATTAGTCAAAGTGATTTTCCAGATTGTTTCGTTAACTTGAAATGGTTCACCACATTACACAGAACGATAGTTGTTATTTACCATAGTTACGATTGTTTACTCCATCTGATCCC
Organism: Dendropsophus ebraccatus; assembly: GCF_027789765.1. NCBI lineage: Eukaryota > Metazoa > Chordata > Amphibia > Anura > Hylidae > Dendropsophus > Dendropsophus ebraccatus. Next base: position 12,208,136 of record NC_091459.1, on the reverse strand, counting down.
AGCAAAAGAAGGAACGATGTGCAATTACACCGAACGATTAGTGAACGAATGCGGAATCACAACGAACGATTTACAATGATTTTAGGGTCAGATCGAAATGAACGATTAACAACACACGAACGATTTTTCGATCGTTGCCTGTCATTACACAGGACGATCATTGTTTAAATTCAAACGATATAACGATTTTCTGCACGATAATCGTCTCATGTAATAGAGTCCTTAGGCTCTGGGGCAAGGCAGGAAAGTTACAGCATACTGGACCCCTTTAATAAAGAGCATCTATACAGGGCTCGGTGTGATGTCACCAATTGGCCACTTTTCTAAATCCGGCAATTGGGTAATTACAGCCTCTACCATCTGATTGGCTGAGGGCCGCCGCCTGGTTGCCTCCATGGCACGTGCATTTCAGCATCAGTCGCCTCCGCTTATAGATGCTCTTCACAAATAGCGGGCACTATGTGAAACTCCACTTTTGACCTATAAATACAGATTCAGTTCACTTTCTCATTTACCTGCTGGGTATGATGGGCGCCGCTATGTACAGACATGTGCTAAGTCATGCCAAATGACAACCCATTCTGCTGCATCTGTGACGTACTGGAGAATTTCACAGTATTTTCCCAATATACTGTTCTTTGACTTGTCTCCGTACCGTCCTGCAGGACACATCCCAGTCCTCCAGCACAATCCAGGTCCGCTGCTAGGAGCCTCTGTTTTGTGAATGAACGACTCGCAGAGGCTGTAAAGCTAATGGGGATGGTGACATCCATTCACAGATCGCTGAGCCCTGTCTTTGGCTATGTTCACACACAGTATTTTGGTCAGTGTTTTCTCAAACAAAACCTGGAGTGGGTTAAAAACACAGAAGCTGTGCAAATCTATTTTTTTTTTCTGTTTATTTCTTATTATGTCTATTATTTATTCTGCGGTATCAGTATTACTCCTGATTTTGGTTGGAAGAAAAAAGAAAACTGACGGAAATACTGTGTGTGAACATAGCCTTAGAATCGATTTAACTTCAATTTCCCTAATACCAGCGCCTTATAATAATAACAATAATAATAATATTATTATTTCTAATACAATATTTATAATAATAATGATAATATTTCTATTCCACAGCACTTTATTCTCTATATTATATTATCCGAATAGCATTCTATGGTATATCTGACTGTTAGTACATTTGATATCACCAATTTTTTTTTTTTTATGGACAAATTCTCCGATTTTTGTTTTCTTACAAAAAATTGCAGTAAAATTAGTAAAAAAAAAAAAAATTGTTTTCTTACATACAATTAGTAACATTATAGTAAAATTAATTTTATTAAAAAAAAAAAAAAATAATATATATATATATATATATATATATATATATATATATATATATACACATACACACACACACACACACACACACACACACACACACACACACATACACATTCTGCCACCAGTGATTCCTGATCCCAGACAGTTCTACCCCCAGCTTGCTCCTGTACCCCCTTGGAGTCACTCTGTGCAATAAGTGGCCACTTACACAGTCTCGCTTCATTTATCTCCAAGTTAGATAACTCCCGTGTCTTAAAATTAGCTTGTATAGTAATTATAGTAGAACACATTATACAGCTGACCCTGCACACTGTAATTTCCACTGCCCTGCATTTAGTCCTATCATATCAGATGGTTGCCACTGAACTGTAATGTAATATAATATAATAATATTATATAATGAACTGTAATTATATATATATATATATATATATATATATATATATGTTAGATTACATCCTGTAAAGAAGACATAGTAAGTTTACATTTGTTATATTGTGGAATTATTATTTTTTCTGCTAAAATATTATGCGTACGTGATAGTAAAACGATACATTCAGCTCTGCTCCATCTAATAGTTCTTAGAATAACAGAATAACATATCAGTCCCATTACGTAATGCTCTTATTCCGGCTTACCTTCAGAAGCCACTGTGTGTTGTTCTGCATGATGTTCTCTAAAAGCTGTAATCTCTGCACAGAATCGTCATAGTCCAGAGGAGCATCCCTTTGGACGGAGTTGGACACGTAGGGACTGGCGGGCGCGTTGCGGCAGTTGTCCACCTCCGGCAGGAGGAAGGTGTAGCTGCACGCCCCATGCTGCACCTGATATTGCTTCTTCCCTGGACTCTCCACAGCTTTCCGATTTGTTGCCAGACTCTCATCAGAGCTCCACAAGACCACCAGCAGCATCGTAATAGAAGACAGCCACATCATGACTTAATATTAGGATGATAGAAAATTATTTAAAAAAAAAAAATCCTTTAAAAAATTTTTTTTTTCAAAGCTAATAAACACAGGATTGAAGTTATATGAAATGTGCAAACAAAATGAAGCCGGTGTTGGTATTTCCAGATGAAAGCTGTGTTGCTTTTGGGTGAGAGATTTGGAGCCTGAAGTACTTAGTCTGTAACAGTGAGCAGATGACATGTGCACAGCCTGGACGGACCACCCCTCTGCTGCCATAGGGGGGAGCTGGCCCAAACCACGCCTGCTCATGGCTTTAGAGGGACTCTTACTAGAGACCCTGGGGAACGTTAGATGAAAATGTCTAACAACCTGATCGCTTCTCTCCGCTGAGCTGTAATATAGAGGAAGACAGCCACTTCCCTTAGGCTGAAAGTAATGGAGAATCCAGAGCAGTCCAGGGTCAGGAAGCCAATATACTGAACAACACAGCCGAGAAGCAGAAAGCGTTCTGGAGAGCCGAGCGATGGATCAACTAGTATCTGTCCACTAACTCTGCTGGGGGGAACAGAGTTCCTGCTCTTCATAGAGCCTTTGCAGAAGTGTACAAATATATATTTATTATTTTATTTCTTTATTAAGCGTCCTTGATTCCAGAGCAATAAGGGGTTAAAAACCAGAACAGTACAAGATCAAAACACATTACACAAAGATAAATGGCGGACTGGTACATAGAGAAAGAGGACACTGCCCCCGTATGTGTGTGTGTGTATGTATGTATATATATATATATATATATATATATATATATATATATGGCTATGCCTTCACATTTCTGCAATGCATCATCCTGGACCACTCCAACACTTACCACAGGTAATATAAGGCCTCGTTCACACGTTTAGTAATATTTCTGGGCTATAAAACCTTCCGCTATATATTCCTCAGTGATCTGTAGAAAATCATCTGTATTTACATCCGTAATTGCATCAGTTTCCGCATCCATTTCCGTAAAATGTTCATAGTACTAGTATGCATAGATTTGATACTTGTTTTTTATGGACATCATGAATGTCACGAATCCCATAGACTTCTATTGGTAATCTGTACCGCAATCACAATCTGCACTAGGACATCTCCTTTTTTAAAAACAAAAATAAAAACACGGCCCGTGTTAACAGCCCACTATAAATCAATGTGCTCTAAGTTGAACCGTGATTACGGACAAGTTTAGGGGACGTGTGAATAAGGCCTAAGATGCAGTATCTGATAGTAACAGTTACCCACAATAGGTCCTGAGACTCCATTTTTGCACCCCAAAACAGTTCATGTTGATATAAAGCTAGCCCCACGCAGCACATAATAAACAAAATTTTTTGTTACTTTGAACAGAACAATGAAAGTGTATGTACTCCAGTAATAATCTATGGATTGCAGAGTAATAACAATAATACATAAAGTATATTACAAGGACCATTTTCTGATAAGTGATGTGGTATATAGGAGAATCAGTCATAGTCAGGCAATGGTCGGCCAGTAAGTTGCAGGAATGCAGCAGCCCAGAGTTTACACATCCTCTGCTCGGCTTCTCCCTTCTCGTCTGTCCCCCCTCCCTCCTACTACACAGACATGTATATCTTCATCTCTACATGAGACTGTGGAGGAGGCCACACCATTGTACTACAGTATATGCTCTTCCTGCATTAGGCTTGACCTATCCTAGGACAGTCACTGTTTATCTTATGTTTCAGTCTTAAAGGAGACGTAGTTTCTAGACAACCCCTTCCCATTCGTCCATGTTAGATGAACCCAGTCTATGACAGAATAATATGGGTGGCCATTCCTTTAAATTCTTTATAAATAGAGATGAGCGAACCAGTCCGAGGTTTGGGTTTATAGGAACCCGAACCATCAACATTTGAATCCCGCTGTCTTTCCGTTCTGTGGGGAAGGTGGAGACAGCTGGAAGGAATACAGCCTAGTGGGGGGAGAAATTTTCATATTAACTTGTCTCAAAGTTATATAAATTACTTCCATTTAAAAAGTAAAAAGTCTTCCAGTACTTATCAGCTGTTGTATGTCTTGCAGGAAGTGGTGTATTCTCTCCAGTCTGACAGTGCTCTCTGCTGCAACCTCTGTCCATGTCAGGAACTGTCCAGAGCAGTAGCAAATCCTCATAGAAAACGTCTCCTGCTCTGGACAGTTCCTGACATGGACAGAGGTGGCAGCAGAGAGCACTGTGTCAGACTGGGAAGAAAACACCACTTCCTGCATGACATACAGCAGCTGATAAGCACTGGAAGACTGGAGATTTGTGAATAGATGTAACTTACAAATCTGTATAACTTTCTTGACACCAGTTGATATGCAAACGTAAGTCAATATGGAGGGGAGAAAAGCAGGGCTATACAAAACATCCTGCAATCTTCTCTCACTAAGCTCTCAGATAAGCACTGACCTTTCTGACCTGTGAATCCAGCGTTTTATGTGCTCAGACAGTCTCCAAACAGCTGCTACTCTGCTCTCCCTGCTCACTCATCCCCCTCGGCCCCTCCCTCCTCCATAGGTTATAATTGCCTCAACAAACCCATCTTCATTTTGATCCTCTGTGATATAATGCCTGATAATAAGCAGATAAGAAGAGTGTGTGTGGGTGGGTGAGCAGCTTTTTGAGTACAGAAAGAGGAGCAGGATTATGGCTAGTTGGGGCAATAATAAATCATTTGATTTGTCATTGCCCAAACTAACCAGAAACCTGCTCCACACTGATGATGGACAAATAACCTGAAAAAGCTGTCTGTGGATGGATGCCTGCCTTGGCAAGCCCTTGTCACCCTGAGTTAGACTTTGACACAAAAGGGGCCACCCTGGTGTTTCCCTATTTATGTTCCAATACTCGCAACTAGGGTCCGCTCTTAATTAACGATCAAAGACTCGCAAACAATTTTTTGACGGTTGCCTGCAATTACACAGGACGATTGTCGTTTAAATTTGAACGATATATTGATTTTCCGCTCGATAATCGTCCCATGTGATAGGGCCCTAACCCAAGCGTGTTGGAACTTTACTCAGCTCTATAGAAGACCTATTTACGCTGCACCAGTCCACCTGTGGTTAGAGTGCAGACCTGCTTTTCACACTGGCTTATAAGCATTTGACAATGGAGACTTTTCTACCCACAGGTTCCTAAGAGTTACTATGACTTTGGCGCATGTTCTTCCCCCAGACCTTTCCATGGAGCGGTGTTTACTGATCTGACATGTTGAATGGTGTTACTTGTACATTATCAAATGTTCTAGCGGCTCCTAATGACCTATTCACAGCCCTGTCATGTTACTACAAGCTATTCAGCTCCGCTCTTGGGCTATTTTCAGGCTTCTTATCACATTGAAGTGAAGTTAAATTTCAGAATTTTATCTGTAATAGGAAACTCCAGACAAAGTCCCGGAGGGGGTCGCTTTGGGAAAGCCGGCATCTTAGAAGCAAATGTATTATAATGATTATTGCCAAGTCTATAAGTACTAAAAGATCAATGACAAATCAGTGATCAAAACTTATTGTACAGTTTTTTTTTCACGTTATTAGTAAGGACCGTATTACCCGAGACGATAATTGTGCGAAAAATCGCTATATCTTTCGAGTTTAAACGATAATGGTTCTGTGTAATTGCAGGCATTGATCGAAAAATCGTTTGTGTGTCGTTGATTGTTGATTTAGATATGAACCTAAAATTATCGTTAATCGTTCGCTGTAATTCCACATTCGTTCGCTCAAGTTCCGCATTTTTTCACTAATCGTTAAATTTAATTGCACATTGTTCATTGTTTTGCTGGGATCAGATCGAAAAAAAGATCGTAGTAACGATTGTAACTTTGGACCATCGTTCTGTGTAATATAGTAAACGATTTCAGGTTAAGGTTAAACAATCTCTTTTGAGATCGTTAATCGTTAAAAATCCCTTCATGTAATAGGACCCTAATGGTGCATTTACACGGAGCGATTATCGTTCGAAATTTCACAATAACGATCGCATTTGAGCGAATACAGTGAACAATCAAGCGACGAGTATATATATATATATATATATATATATATATATATATATACCAACAAAACACAACAATCACTGAACTCAGGGAGAACAGTGAAAAATTCCAATGGAGTACTCATTTACGGGTCTCCATTGATTGTCCCATACAAAATTTGAATATGCAAAAAAGGGGTCCGTGGAGCTTCAGTTACGAGTCTCAAAACACGGGAATAGCCAGATATCCCTCTCTCCAGAGAAGGAAGCCCATTGCCAAGGGGCGCCTCCTAGTGGGGAGAGCACCAAACCACCCTGATACGTAGTCCCTCAGGTCCTCACTCTGTAGCGAGCTTTGGGACCTAAATAGGGAAACACCAGGGTGGCCCCTGGAATTTTTCACTGTTCTCCCTGAGTTCAGTGATTGTTGTGTTTTGTCCCAGTAGCCAGAATCCTGCTCCACACTGACGAGGGGCAAATACCCCGAAACTGCAGTCTGTGGATGGATGCCTAGCCTTGGTAACCCTTGTCTTATGTCGTTATACTCGCCACAGAGTTAGACTTTGACTCACAGGGGCCACCCTGGTGTTTCCCTATTTAGGTCCCAAAGCTCGCTACAGAGTGAGGACCTGAGGGACTACGTATCAGGGTGGTTTGGTGCTCTCCCCACTAGGAGGCACCCCTTGGCAATGGGCTTCCTTCTCTGGAGAGAGGGATATCTGGCTATTCCCGTGTTTTGAGACTCGTAACTGAGGCTCCACGGTCCCCTTTTTTGCATATATATATATATATATATATATATACACTACCGTTCAAAAGTTTGGGGTCACCCAAACAATTTTTTGTTTTCCATGAAAAGTCACACCATACGTTGTGAAATGAATAGAAAATAGAGACAAGACATTGACAAGGTTAGAAATAATGATTTGTATGTGAAATAACATTGTTCTTCCATCACACTTTGCTTTCGTCACAGAATCCACCTTTTGCAGCAATTCCAGCATTGCACACCTTTGGCATTCTAGCTATTAATCTGTTGGGGTAAGCTGGAGAAATTGCCCCCCACGCTTCTAGAAGCAGCTCCCACAAGTTGGATTGGTTGGATGGGCACTTCTGGCGTACCATACGGTCCAGCTGCTCCCACAACAGCTCAATGGGGTGGTGATCTGGTGACTGCGCTGGCCACTCCATTACCTATGATAGAATACCAGCTGCTGCTTCTGCTGGAAATAGTTCTTGCACAATTTGGAGGTGTGTTTAAGGTCATTGTCCTGTTGTAGGATGATATTGGCTCCAATCAAGCGCTGTCCACTGGGTATGGCATGGCAGTGCAGAGTGATAGCCTTCCTTATTCAGAATCCCTTTTACCCTGTACAAATCTCCCACCTTACCAGCACCAACCCCAGACCATCACATGACCTCCACCATGTATAACAGATGGCGTCAGGCATTCTTCCAGCATCTTTTCATTTCTTCTGCGTCTCACAAATGTTCTTCTTTGTGATCCAAACACCTCAAACTTGGATTCATCCGTCCACAACACTTTTTTCCAGTCTTCCTCTGTCCAATGTCTGTGTTCTTTTGCCCATCTTAATCTTTTTCTTTTATTGGCCAGTCTCAGATATGGCTTTTTCTTTGCCACTCTGCCCTGAAGGCCAAAATCCCGCAGCCGCCTCTTCACTGTAGATGTTGACACTGGTGTTTTGCAGGTACTATTTAATGAAGATGCCAGTTGGGGACCTGTGAGGCGTCTGTTTCTCAAACTAGAGACTCTAATGTGCTTATCTTCTTGCTTAGTTGTGCAACGCGGCCTCCCACTTCTTTTTCTACTCTGGTTAGAGCCTGTTTGTGCTGTCCTCTGAAGGGAGTAGTACACACCGTTGTAGGAAATCTTCAATTTCTTAGCAATTTCTCACATGGAATATCCTTCATTTCTAAGAACAAGAATAGACTGTCGAGTTTCAGATAAAAGTTCTCTTTTTCTGGCCATATTCAGCGTTTAATTGACCCCACAAATGTGACGCTCCAGAAACACAATCTGCTCAAAGGAAGGTCAGTTTTGTAGCTTCTGTAACGAGCTAGACCGTTTTCAGATGTGTGAACATGATTGCACAAGGGTTTTTTTAATCATCAATTAGCCTTCTGAGCCAATGAGCAAACACATTGTACCATTAGAAGACTGGAGTGATAGTTGTTGGAAATGGGCCTCTATACACCTATGTAGATATTGAACCAAAAACCAGACATTTGCAGCTAGAATAGTCATTTACCACATTAGCAATGTATAGAGTGTATTTGTTTAAAGTTAGGACTAGTTTAAAGTTATCTTCATTGAAAAGTACAGTGCTTTTCCTTCAAAAATAAGGACATTTCAATGTGACCCCAAACTTTTGAACGGCAGTGTATGTATATATATATATCTATATCAATATATATATATATATATATATATATATATATATATATATATATATATATATATATATATATATATTAAAAAGAAGTCAATCCTGGTGTTTTCCTCCCTCTTTTGGTTTCATCAAACGGGAAAACTATTGTTATATTGTTTATTTTAATTGATCGGACAATTACGCACACTACGGTATATAACATGTTTGTTTCTTTAATTATTTTTACGTTTTATTTATATAATGGGAAAGGGAGGGGGATTTGAAAATTTATTGGGGGAGGGGCTGTCTCACATTTTTAAAAATCAATTCATTGCATAGCATTGATCAGTGTAATTTGTGAACTTCTCATAGAGCCTGACAGCGTCAGACTCTGAGAAGACCGAAGATCAGACTGCAGGGAGGTGAGTAGCACACCTCCGTCAGTCTAGGAAAGCGATCGGGACCCCCGCGTTCACGCTGCAGGGCTCCCGATTGATAAGTGACAGGAGATGCCCCTGTCATCCAGGTACGTCCAGGATCATCTGGTGACAGGCGGCTGTGGCGTACTCATACGTCCAAGGTTGTCTAGGGGGTAAGTCTCCTTCCCCCAGTTCTCAGCTGCTGCTTTTTGCTGAAGACACAAAAACTGTGTGTGAGCTTTTCTCTGTCTCCCCCTCCCCCGCTTCATAAATGGCTGCTGTACACAAGTCCCTCTTTGCAACTTTGTAGCAATTTTGTAATACTTGGAAGGTTAATTACAATGAGTCCATTAGCAACTTGACCTCAGATTAACCCTCCCAGCATTACAAAGAAGCGATAAAGCCTGTCAGGGACTTGTTTACATCAGCTGTCGCAGAAAAGTCTGAGTTTATGGAACATGTGAATGAGCCCTTAAAAAGTTATTCCCATCTCATCTAATTAGTCTGACTTGTAGGTCAGTAGGTCATCTGCAAAGAGTTTGTGGGTTCTCTCCGTGTTTGCTTGGGTTTCCTCCCACACCTAAAAACATACAGATAGATGAATTTAGATTGTGAGCCCTAATGTTCCTGTGTCTGTCCAGTGCCAGATCGCTGTTCCGGGACCCCTGCCAGCCTCCGGGATCATCTTCTCGGCCAACGGCACAATCTGGCAGATGGACAGCCTGCTCAGCCAGTCAGTGACTTGGGTAGGATGCCACTCCAGTCACTGATTGGCTGAATGGGCTGTCCATCAGCCGTCATCACAACTTGGGGGAAAATGCCTTCTGGCGGGGGTCCCGAGGTCAGGCTACGCATTGCGGGCACAGGGAGAGGTTAGATATCAATCTATTTTCTTCTCTGCCACCTGACAAAAGTTTGATATGGCCGGACTTCTCCTTTAAAGAGGTACTCCATGCTAGGTGTATTTTTAGTGTATGGCCGGGGAGGGGGTGGATATAGATGCCACCGGTCACTTACCTCCCCGGTTCCAGCGCCAAGTCCCGGATTGCGCCGCCCCGTTCTCCCGTCCCGCTACCGATTCCTGGTCTGAGCTGTGGCTTGAGACGTGATGTTTCAAGGCAGCTCAGCCATTCAGCGGCTAAGGCGGGACCCCGTTGAATGGCTAAGCTGCCTTGAGACATCACGTCTCGGCACAATCCGGGAACTGGCGCTGGAACCGGGGAGGTAAGTGACCGGCAGCGTCTATATCCATACCCTCCCTGGCCATACACTAAAAAAAAACCTAGCATGGATTACCCCTTTTAATATTGCAGTAAGCCTCTGTAAAATGAAAGCTGAGCTGTGACATAAACCAGACAGTGATTCCTGCACAGTCCTACCTTGAAGTTGCCATTGAAATCAATGGGAGCCTTATGACAAAAGCCTGCCAGCTGACCCCGGTTCATATACAATCAAGCTTGCCCATACTCAGATATTCTGTACCAAAGTACATTGATTACATAGGATTATGGTGTGTTTACACGAAACGATAATTGGCCCGATCGTACGATTAACGATGTTGGAGTAACGTTTTGTTTTTTTTCAGAACAATCAGCATTTAGACGGAACGATACATCGTACGGAAAATTTGTTTTGCGATCGCTTAAGCCTATCTCACACATTGGTAAAATCGGCGAACGACTGTTTACAAGGAACGATCTGCCATTTTTTTGCGAACGACGATTTGAGAACATGTTGTAAGAGCAAAATGAACGATTTCTCGTTCGTCGTTTGATCGTTCGCTGCGTTTACTTGTACGATTATCGTAGCTTTGTTTGATAGATTGGCAAAAAATGACCTACTACCACCAAAACGCCTGATACCTGACCTACAAGATGGCTGCCCCACTATCTGTACCCATGCTCTCAGCTACTGGTTATACATTCCAGGACACAGAAGGATATATCTGGTAGAGAGAACTCTTGTCTGTGTTTTTCTTTGCTCCCGTCTCCTGTACACGGTGTCCTCCCTCTGCCCCCGGGCATCCAGCTCTTGTGGCATGGAGTGTAAACACTTTGTAGAGTGCTATTCTGGGGCCACTTATATAGAAGATAATAAAAACTAGTGTTTTGAGGTTTTGTCTGCCCACTGGTGAGAAGGAAACCAGACATGTTGGATTCCCCTGGGAATACATGACGTGCTAGTATGGGAGCCTCTGTCATCTGAAGAGCATACTGACAGCTAGACTAGAAGATAAGACTGCTGGGGAGTGCACGAGACGGTCCTAAATAAACACGACTAGCACGGAACCTTTGTCACCAAAGTCATTTGTTTTTTTTGGCATAGAACAAACTACCAATACCAAATGACTTGTGTTCTTATAATTAAAGGGGTAATTCACAACAAAAATTCTTTCAAATAAACTGGTGCCAGAGAGTGTTAATTTACTTCTATTAAAAAATCTCAAGTCTTCCAGTACTTATCATCTGCTGTTTGTCATGCAGGAAGCGGTGTATTCTTTTTAGTCTGACACAGTGCTCTCTGCTGCCACCTCTGTCCATGTCAGGAACTGTCCAGAGCAGTAGCAAATCCCCATAGAAAACCTCTCCTCCTCTCCAGACTGGAAAGAATACACCACTTCCGGCAGGACATACAGCAGCTGATAAGTACGGCAAGACTTTATATTTTTTTTTAATAGAAGTAAGTTACAAATCTCTGTCATTTTCTGGCAACAATTGATTTAAAGGAAAAATCTCGCCCATGTAAATGCAACATTGCTCATTTCCATAGAGAAAAATGGGATTTCCGACTGCCCGTGCACACTGTGGAAATTTCCGTCCGGAATTCTGCGCGGAATCCACTTGCATCCCGCTCGGATTCCGCTCAAATTCAGTTCCTATTCTGCCAGAGCAGAATAGGCAAAGAATTTCAAGCAGAAATCTTTCAGCTACAATTCTGAAAGAATTACTCAGTGTGCATATACCCTCGCGGGCAGGGTCCTCTTCCCCCATGTACCTGACTGCCATTTACCTTCATGTAATGTGTTTTTGATCTTGTATTGTTTCAGTTTGTTACCCCATCTATTGTATAGCACTCTGGAACTAAGGGCACTTTATAAATAAATAAATAACAATAAAATAATAATAGTAAGGAAATATCAGCTATACAGTCTGAACAAGGCCTAATCGTGTGGGCTAAAGCACACGCTGGTGTATGGAATAGCTACCGCCTGGCTCTGTGATATTTCGATTTCATCATAACTTGGCATGTAGCGGATATCAGGTCTTAAAATGTCGGCTCCATAATGAATTGTTCAGCGTTTACCCTAATCTCATGTTATCTGTTCACTTTTATTCAAACAGTGCGCCTTCCCTAGAACATAAAACAGGCTATAATCAGACATGACAAGCACTTGAGCCTTGAACAAAACCAGCATTTTCAGCATACCAGCATGCTTTACTTCCACTGGTTCTTGCAGTGAAGAAAAAAAAAAAAAAAAAAAAAAAAAGCGGATTATTTAAAGCTCGATAAGGATGTTTACTGAGATAGATATACAGTTCTGTTCTGCTTAGCGAGCCGTCACCGTGCACCGTCTTGTCAGAACACATCTTCTATACGGTATATTTATGTTGGTAGTTTAACCTTCAGCACCCTACATTTTTTGGAGAATTTAGAACACACAACTTTACAAGACAAGCGGCTTTTATACTGTAAATACACTTACAAGAAGTCATTTATAATATGTGTCATCAAATAAGAACACGTCATCAGTGTACGAGTGGGATGACCTCTTCAAAGGTCACATAGTGCGCTCAATGATGTTTCACATTCATCGCAAGGGAGAAGAGTCTGTCTATTGTCGTCTATGTCCATGAGTCTTGCTGGAAAGCATGTCACTAAATGCTGTTAAGAGCAGCCCAGGCAATATGGCAGCCCCCATAACAAAGTACAAAAATTTAAATAAAAGAAAAAAATTAAGTCAGAAAAAGGAAACAGATTAGAATAAAGGAACATGTTTTTGGATTTGACTTTTATCAGTTTAAAAAAAAAAAAAAGATGACACATTCCCTTTAACAGCAGTTTAGGAGTACCTTGTGTATTGAATTATGTGTAATTGGCTGATATATATATATATATATATATATATATATATATGGGTCCATTTACACAAAGATTATCTGATAGATTATCGGCCAAAGATTTGAAGCCAAAGCCAGGAGTGGATTAAAAAAAGAGAGAAATCTCAGTCTTTCCTTTATGACCTGATCTCTGTTTATAGTCTTTTTCTGGCTTTGGCTTCAAATCTTTGGCAGATAATCTATCAGATAATCTTTCTGTGTAAATGGACCCTTATGCAGGTGGATTGGTAGAGAGTCAGTAAGTCTATGGGAACCAAGGTTTGGAATTGTATTCTGTCGTAAGGGACCCTGCTGTGTGTCTGCCTCTGATAAAACCACTCATGTTTGATTTGTGTGGGTCACTTCCAAAGCCACAATCGTGCTTCATGTTGTGGTGGGATTTTGTTTTATTTTTAAAGGCGTTCTCCAAATATGTAGAGGATTGTAAAGGGAATGTGCCAACAGAACATGACCTATTTGTTTAAATAAAATTTTTATAATTATTACTTTTTTTTTAAAGAAATTTTCCTTTTTGTAATCTGTTCTTTTCATCCGTTTTTGCAAAAAACTAATGTAAAAACGGATGCATTTGTGTGCATTCGCTTTGTTTAGTTTTGTTTTTCATTGATTATCATGATAAAAAAAAGATCAAAATGCATAATTTTTTTTTTTTTAACGTACACAAAAATGTGGTCAGCCATCAATGGAAAACGGATCAAAACGGAGACACACGTATGTATCCGTTTTTTTTTGCCCAAAAAATAGATGAAATAATTGGATTGCAAAAACGTAGTGTGAATCCAGCCCCGTGAAATATTCCTGATATTTTGCAGTTTTTACTCTAGCCACTGAGCCATGTATTGTAGAGAATGCTCTCTCACAAGGTCAGAATTACTGTAAATGGGGTCTGTCCAGGGAGCTCTTTACACTCTTCTCCTTAAAGGAGAAGTCCGGCAGAATTTTTTATGAAAGTATTGTATTGCCTCCCAAAAGTTATATAAATCCCCAATATACACTTATTGCGGGAAATGCTTATAAAGTGTTTTTTTCCCCCTGCACTTACTACTGCATCAAGGCTTCACTTCCTGGATAACATGATGATGTCACTTCCTGGATAAAATGGTGATGTCACGACCCGACTCCCAGAGCTGTGCGGGCTGTGGCTGCTGAAGAGGATGATGGCAGAGAGACACTGAGGGACACAGGGCACTGGAGGGACACTGAGCATCCCCCGGCATCATTCTCTCCAGCAGCCACAGCCCGCACAGCTCTGGGAGTCGGGTTGTGAAAGCCGGTATTCATAGATCTGAGAGGTCAGTGCTGACTTCAGAGGAGATAGCACAATGATGTTGCTGTAAATTAACTTTTTCCGACATGGAGAGAGAGAGGAGCGGCTGCACATCACACCCATGGCTGATACTAATGCTGCTAAGCCTATTTTAAAAAAACAACTTCAGGATGTTGGAATATGAATTGATCAAGCCATATTGCCCCGTGTACCAACGTGTAGGTCTCCTGTTTCACACGGGTCCCTACGCTAACTCCACACCGTGTCGGTCAGCGACCGCCACCCCCGCAATCGTGCACATGCAGGTAAGAGAGGCCATGGAATGGCCCTGCAACCCCCATGTCACAGGACCAAACCCAAAGTGCCTCCCCCCAAAGTCCCAGCCAGCACCACCGGCGGGGAAGGCTGCCCCCAAACAACACAAGTATGGATATGGTATTACACTCACCAAAACTGCTGCAGACAGAATGGGAAAAACATGGAGGCACTGCCATGTGAGCACAGATATATGCTCTGCTGACTTAGGTCACATGGGTCTTTGAAAAGGGAGTGCCAGCTGCCCAGAACGGGGAGAAAAATGCAAAATCCGACATGGAGAGAGAGGAGCGGCTGCACATCACACCCATGACTGATACTAATGCTGCTAAGCCTATTTTAAAAAAACAACTTCAGGATTTTTAACCTCTTAAGGACGCATGACGTACCCGTACGTCATGCGCCCGTAAGAGGTGTTCAGAGCGGGGCCGCGCCCGCTAATACAGTAATCAGATGCAGCTGTCAAACATGACAGCTGCATCCGATTACCGGACGCAGCGTCATCACTGGTGTCTAGTGGAAGAGATTGCTCCTCTGTACCTGCTGCTGGTCGGGGACCTCTCCAAGATGGCGCCGTCCTCGGCTCGGCACTCGTTTGTTTTCGGCTGCAGCAGCAAACGAGTTCCGATCTCTCAGTGTATATACTAGAAGTCCCCCAGGGGGGGAATAACCCTAACCCCAGGGGGGCTTCTAATATATGTGTAAAAAAAAAAAAAGTGTTGTTATTAGTAAAAAGCCCCCTCCCCTAATAAAAGTCAGAATCACCCCCCTTTTCCCAGGTTTTAAATAAAAGTAAATAAATAAATAAACATTTTTGCTATCGCCGCGTTTGCTATCGCCGCGTGCGTAATCGCCCGAACTATTAATTAATCACATTCCTGATCTCGCACGGTAAACGGCGTCAGCGCAAAGATATCCCAAAGTGCAAAATTGTGCATTTTTGGTCGCATCAAATCCAGAAAAAATGTAATAAAAAGCGATCAAAAAGTCTTATATGCGCAATCAAGGTACCGATAGAAAGAACACATCATGGCGCAAAAAATGACACCTCGCACAGCCCCATAGACCAAAGGATAAAAGCGCTATAAGCCTGGGAATGGAGCGATTTTAAGGAACCTATATTTGTTAACAATGGTTTGAATTTTTTACCGGCCATCAGATAAAAGAAAAGTTATACATGTTATATATCATTTTAATCGTAACGACTTGAGGAACATGCATAACAAGTCAGTTTTACCTCAGGGCGAATGGCGTAAAAACACATTCCTCCCAAATAAAAGAAATGCGTTTTGTTTTTTTTTCAATTTCACCACACTTTGAATTTTTTTCTGGTTTTGCAGTATACTTTAAGCAAAAATTTAGCCTGTCTATGCAAAGTACAGTTAGTGATGCAAAAAATAAGGGCTCATGTGGGTTTCTAGGTGGAAAAATGCAAGTGCTATGGCCTTTTAAACACAAAGAGAAAAAAGTGAAAATGCAAAAACAAAAATTGGCCCCACCCTTAAAGGGTTAAAATAGGCTTAGCAGCATTAGTATCAGCCATGGGTGTGATGTGCAGCCGCTCCTCTCTCTCCATGACGGATTTTGTAAATTAACTTTTTGTTGTCCTGTTTTGGTCCACCCCTCCCCTGTCCATAGAGAACAAGGAAAACAGGGGGGAGTTTTCATGATAAAAATGCATTTTTCGGCTTATAAACCCAATTACAAAGTTTCTTAAAGTCGCCTGGACTATTGATTTCTGCAAAAAAATTAAGTCTGAGACACTTTAACTATATTTGTTACAGTGTTTCTTTTTGTTTTCTACAAAGACCGCTTTTACCACATTAGCACTTCAACAAGATTTTGAAGGTCAGTAACTTTATTAGAAGGGACCTTAGAGGATGAGCTGATCCTAGACAGTCCTGCCGCTGCAATATGTTGTTATCTGCGAGGGAGTCTTGTTTCTTTGTTTTACACAAGTGTTTAACCAATTTTTCAGCAGTAACCGCAGGCAAACTGGAAGATAACTTGGTGGTCTGATTATCCAGTGCAGGGGCCAGACCCTCCAAAATAAGGAAAAAATCATCTTCTCTATGAGTTAATGAAATCCTCGCAGGGGGTTACCTCTATTAAGTCAGAATTCCCTACTTTTCAAAGCAGTTTACAAATCCCCCCCCCCTCCATCTAGTCTGCCCTGTTAGTATTTCCCTTTTTATTATCTTAAAGGAGAAGTCCGGCGTAAAATTTTATTAAAATATTGTATTGCCCCCCAAAAGTGATACAAATCCCCAATATACACTTATTACGGGAAATGCTTATAAAGGGCTTTTTTCCTTGCACTTACTACTGCATCAAGGCTTCACTTCCTGGATAACATGGTGATGTCACTTCCTGGATAACATGATGATATCACTTCCTGGATAACATGGTGATGTCACAACCCAACTCCCAGAGCTGTGGCTGCTGTAGAGGATGATGGCAGGAGGACACTGAGGGACACAGGGCACTGGAGGGACACTGAGCATCCCTCTGCCATTATCCTCTCCAGCAGCCACAGCCCGCACAGCTCTGGGAGTCGGGTCGTGACATCCCCATTTTATCCAGGAAGTGACATCACCATGTTATCCAGGAAGTGACATCACCATGTTATCCAGGAAGTGACATCCCCACGTTATCCAGGAAGTGACCTCACCATGTTATCCAGGAAGTGAAGCCTTGATGCAGTAGTAAGCACAGGGAAAAAAGCACTTTATAAGCATTTCCTGTAATAAGTGTATATTGGTGATTTGTATAACTTAGGGGGCAATACAAAATATTTTAAAAAAACATTCACTGGACTTCTCCTTTAAGTTAGATATATGTTTATCCCAGGCAGGTTTATATTCAATTACTACAGAATTAACAACCACATCAGCAGGAAGTTTGTTCCAAGTATCTACTACTCTTTAAGTGAAGTAATATTTTCTCATGTTGCTTCTGATCTTTTCCTTTAACCTCTTAAGGACGCATGACGTACCCGCAACAAAACACAAGGAGGAAAAACCGAAAACGCAAAAACGAAAATTGTTCACCAAGTTGTTTTTGGTTTTTTTTTTTTCATTCAGATCAACTGGTCCCAACAAGTGCCAGAGATTTGTAATTTACTTCTATTAAAAAAATCTCCAGTCTGCTGTATGTCCTGCAGGAAGTCGTGTATTCTCTCCAGTCTTATGCTACGTTTATAGGGAACGATTATCGTTCGAATTTGCACGATAACGATCGAATCAGAACGATAATCGTACGTGTAAACGCAGCAAACGATCAATTGACGAGCGAGAAATCGTTCATTTTGATCTTACATGTTCTTAAATCGTTGTTTGCAAAAAGTTTACACGGAACGATCTGCAAATTGTCGTTGGCCGATTTTACCTATGTGTGAGATAGGCTTAAGCGATCGCAAAACGAATTTTCTGTACGATATATCGTTCCGTCTAAACGCTGATCGCTATAAAGAAAAAATGTTACTTCGAAATCGTACGATCGGGCGAATTATCGTTCGGTGTAAACGCAGCATCACACAGTGCTCTCTGCCTCCACCTCTGCGACACATGATCATAACCTTTAAATATGTTAAATGGCTAAATAAGGTTCAGGAGGCAAGTGTTTTAATAGGAAACTGAACCAAAACAAGGGGACATAAACTGAGGTTAGTTAAAGGGGTAGTTGACAAAAATTTTTTTATTTCAAATCAACTTGTGCCAGAGATTTGTAATTTACTTCTATTAAAAAAAAATCTCCACTACTTATCAGCTGCTGTATATCCTGCAGGAAGTGGTGTATTTTTTCCAGTCTGGAGAGCAGGAGAGGTTTTCTATGGGGATTTGCTACTGCTCTGGACAGTTCCTGTCTCGGACAGAGGTGGCAGCAGAGAGCACTGTGTCACAATAGAGAGAATACACCACTTCCTGCAGAACATACAACAGCTAATAAGTACTAGAAGACTGGAGATTTTTAAATCGAAGTAAATCACAAGGAACACAGGTACGGCCGATAATCGCTTCATGTAAAAGGACCCTTACTAAATGAGAGTGCCTATTAGTCCTGCACAAGTCGGTGATCAGAAAACACAGCTGATCGTCTCCCTTGTGATCAGTTCCGTCTGTTCAGGAGACCAGGGGCCACAGTTACAGGCAGTGTTTTTGACCTAAGCTACATTCACCAGTCTGTCTCTTCCTGACGATATGTTTGGCATGGCAGCTCATAGCCGGTATTATTTATTCCCATACACTAGGACAGGAAGTCCAACAAAGTTGGAGCGGATTCTCGGAAGAAGAAAACATCTGACAAACAGTTCTGTGTATAACATTTTTGATGTCCGCTGTTTTCTATTGCATACTGTACACATTATTAACTCCGTACAGGCTGAACCACAGGTCTGTTGCATACAGTATGTTACATGATAGTCTGTTAACCTTTTAAGGACCAGGCCCAAAATGACCCAGTGGACCGCGCAAATTTTGATCTTAGTGTTTTCGTTTTTCCCTCCTCGCCTTCTAAGAGCTCCAGCACTTTCAGTTTTCTATCTACAAGGCCATGTAAAGGCTTGTTTGTTACAGGAATAGTTGTACTGTGTAATGGCGTCTTTCATTTTACCATAACATGTATGACGGAATCCCAAATATATTATTTATGAAGATATAAGTAGGTGAAATCGTAAAAAAAAGAGCAATATGGTAACGTTTGGGGGGTTCCTGTGTCTACGTAATGCACTATATGGTAAAAGTGACATGATACTATTACTCTTTAGGTCAGTCCGAACACAACCACATGCAGATTACACAGATTCTCTAATGTTATATATTTTTAAAGAAATCCTTTTTTTTGGCAATTAATTATTAATAAAATGGGACTATTGTGACGCTTATAACGGTTTTATTTTTTCACCTATGGGGCTGTATGGGGTGTCATTTTTTCCGCCATGATCTCTAGTTTTTATTAATACCATATTTGTGAAGATCGGACGTTTTGATCACTTTTTATAAAAAATTTTATATATATAATGTAACATAAAATCGGTAATCCGCGCACTTTTTTCCCTCTTTTCGTCAACGCCGTTCACCGTTCGCAATGACGTTTGTTATATTTTAATACGCTACGGTATATTATATGTTTATTTATTTATTTTTATATGTTTTATTTATATAATGGGAAAGGGGGGTTGATTTAAACTTTTATTGGGGCAGGGGCTTTGGGGCAGTGTATTAGTGATTTTAACTTTTTTTTTATATACATTTTAAGTCCCTTTGGGGGCCTTGTACATTCATTACTTTAATTTTATACACTGATCATTGCTATGCCATAGGCATAGCATTGATCAGTGTTATCTGCGATCTGCTCATTGAGCCTGCCTGTGCCTGGACCACGCTTAGGCAGATGAGAGACCTCCGGCGGTCCGTTAGAACGATCGGGACCCCCGCAGTCACACTGCGGGGGTCCCAATCGGTAAGTGACAGGGTACTCCCCCTGTCACTTACACTTAAACGCCGCAGCTGTGCCGCATTCGCAGCGTTTAAGGAGTTAATGTCATGCTGCAGTGCGATCGCTGCAGCGTGTCATTAACGCGCTCATAGCTCAGGACGGACCGATACGTCCGGGGTCGTCTGGGCACAGACCTCCAGGATGGACCGTTACGTCCTAGGTCGTCTAGGGGTTATAGGAGAAGTCCAGAGAAAATTTTTATGAAAGTATTGTATTGCCCCCCAAAAGTTATAAAAATCACCAATATACACTTATTACGGGAAATGCTTATAAAGTGCTTTTTTCCCAGCACTTACTACTGCATCAAGGCTTCACTTCCTGGATAACATGTTGATGTCACTTCCTGGATAACATGGTGATGTCACTTCCTGAATAACATGGTGATGTCACTTCCTGGATAACATGGTGATGTCATTTCCTGAATAACGTGGTGACCTCACTTCCTGGATAAAATGGTGATGTTACAACCCGACTCCCAGAGCTATGCGGGCTGGAATACAATACTTTACTAAAAAATTTCGCCAGACTTCTCCTTTAAAATGCATTAAAAGGAACCAGTCAGTAAAAAAATAAGCCTCCAATGCTAGAGACATGATGCATCACCCAGTACCCTTCCCAGACATCTTCCTATACCCTGCATCCCTGTCCAGTACAATGTGAAAACTTACTTTTGTAAACTCGCATGTTCTATGTAAATCAGCCCCAACTAGTCGTCCTGCTCTCACTTTCCCCTGGACGTTACAGGTCTGTAATCAGACCCCTCTGCATGTGCTTCAAAGCTTTTGATGGGGTGGGGGGGGGGGGGGGGGGGGGGGGGGGGGGGAATGGACATGCAAATGATTATGTTGAGTACTGATGTCCTGATTATGCTGTTCACTGGAAAAAGTAAAACTTGACATAATGGTGGGTTCACACAACGTATTGCACGTACTGCAAGTTCGCAGCAAAATCCACTGCGGATCCCTTCACTGTCAGTTTTAATTAGATTACATACTCCCAGCAGAATTGCTATTATGGAGAAGTCAGCCCCCTTAACCCCACACGGCCCGGTACATACATTACCCCGTCCATGCACAGGCTTGTTTCCCCTGGACGTCCCGATCAGCCAATCAGTGGTTGTGGCGGGGCAGCCGCGCGCTCCCGCTTGCATCTCCGTCCGTCCTATAGACTCCATTTTATGGTCAGGTGGATTCCATCGTCCGCCCAAAGAATTGACACGTCAGGATTTTAGGATTAGAATTGTCATGCCAGCCACTCTGTCATCTAGGATGAGTATGAGCCACTGTGCGCTCATGTTTTGAGGATTTCCTTACTATTTCTCGAAACACAGGACTAGCCACCATTATACTCGGTGGTAATCATCACGTATTATAACAGGTGTGCTTTGTATGGGATCTCCTCATAACATGACCTGTTGGTGACCACGAGGACTGGAACTGAGTAGTACTGTTTTAAACTAATGACAAGTAACTCTCAGAAAGTCTCTTATAGTAAAGCCTGCTGAATAAATAAGTCATATAAGTTATAATGGAGTTTTATGTCTTTTTTATGAGCAAAATACGAAAACCTATCTGCATTGCTTGGAAGTTGTATGGGGCATCAGCATGACAGCATAAAACCACAGTCTGGCCCTGTGGGACATTACTGTCACATATCTCATTTATTGCATTGAATTTTCTCTAATTTATCCAGTGATAGGTGCCAATAAATCACTCTGGACTAAAATTATTTTGATTGTGGAGTAGCACTGTACCCAAATATGAGAATACACTAGAGATGTTAAGTAAAACTTTAGTATTTTTGTTTTGTTTTTAATAACAAATTGCCACGGTCTTAAAGTGTAACTGTCATTTAAATGTCACTTTTCAGGAATCAGTATGAATAGTTCAAGCGAATTTAAGAAACTCTGTAATAGGTTTTATTAAGCAAAAAGAGTTTCCTTCTGGACTCAAAAAGCTGTTTTTCTACCTCCCCCCCCTCACTTCAGCAGAAGCAGGACCTTTGTGTCCATTATGCTCTATGGAGAAGGGAGAGGATAAAAGGCTGCCCTGCCCATCATCCTGCAATCTTCTCTCACCAAGATGCCAGATAAGCACTGACCTTTCTGTCCTCTGAATCCAGCATTTTATGTGCCCAGACAGTCTCCAAACTGTACAGCCTCCTCCTCTGCTCTCCCTGTTCACTCATCCCCCTCAGCCCCTCCATAGGTTATAATGGACTCGTCTTCACTTTGCCAATGGCCTGTCAGACACATATACAGATATTGTATTACGAGACAAAATCACGGCAGGTTATGCAAAGTCTAATCCTGACATTGGTTAAGTGTGAGAACGAATACAGAATTAGGAATTAACACCTTTGAGACTGGAAAATTTATGTCTTTACCGATTGTACTTTGCTTCGGGACCTTTTATTGTGCGATAAAATGTACAGCAACACTGTGGGGCATAAAATAAAATTTAAGAAACACAATTTTTCAACTTTAGGATGTTTTGTTAGTATGCAGTGCACTCTGCAATAAAACTGACATGTTATATCTCTTTTTTAGGTCAGTAAGATTACAGCAATATCCAATTTTTATAGCTTTTTTTTATATTCTACTTTTAAAATGTATACTTAAATAAAAAAAAAATATGCCTATAATTTCCCTATTCTGACTGTTTATAAAGTTTTAATTTTTAGGTCTACAGAAGATTTTTTTGTGTGCCACGATTTGTAGTTTTTATCAGTACCAATTTGGGATGAATAAAACTTTTCAATCCCTTTTTATTCAATTTTTTTTTTAGATGTGATCTGACAAAAAATCTGCAATTCTGGCCTTTGGTATTTATCTTCCCCAACCTACGCAGTTCACCATACAGAATCAATAACAATATATTTTAATAGTTCAGACATTTACACACATATGTTACTTTATTTTCAAAATGGGAAAAGGGGGATTTTTCTTTATTTGGGATGAGATTTTTTTTTTTTTTATTAAAAAAAAAATATATATATATATATATATATATATATATATATATATATATATATATATATATATAATTTTATACAGCTCAATAAAGTTTTATTGCACTGCATTGATTTGTAAAATATGGGCTAATAAAATCTGTCTGAAGCAGACTTAGTTGACATGAGAGGGACAGAGGCCTCTGGCTGCCATGTTAGCTGATTGTCACCCTGCCATTGCATTGTGTGGGTGGATTGAAGACAAAAATCACCTGGCAGACCAAAATACCTAAATGCCACCATTGCCATTGATTATGTCATTGAGGGCATTAAATGATCACAACAGGATCAGTCATGCTGGTCATTATCAGTAGCTGTCTACTGCAGAGCAGGCTCTTTTAGAGTAAATAGAGGCCTGTTACCTAGTGCATAGGAACACCCCTTCCCGATATTTGGCCCATACAAAAGGACCAGTGTTTTGAAAAGAAGAGTCAAAAAGAAGTCGTGCTGTAGCGTTTGTGCTGTGTTCTTGCACCCCCCACCACTCTTTCCTCCTCCCTCTTCTCTAAGGTAAAATGGTAACTAGGTGACTGACACCTAAAGCAGGCTGTCAGCACCTCTGGTCGGGTCAGAGTGCTAACAGATTCCGTTTAAAATAGTCAGTGCATCTTTAAACATTCTTAAAGGGAATCTGTCACTAGTTTTATTCTGCCTTAACTGACAGCAGCATAAACTAGCGACAGAGATGCTGAACAGATCGGTGTATAACTTCCATCATTCTGTTCAGCCGTTCTCCTAATATGCAGGAGAATAGGATTCTTGCCCCACCCCTCCCCCTGCCCTACAGCTGCTGATTGACAGTTGCAGCCTTTACGCAGCATGGATAGATAACTGCCAATCAGCAGCTGGTGGGCGGAATTTTCTGCCCATGAATATCCAGGACTACTGGGCTCATGCACATAATGGAGAAGACTACTTATTGTCCGTGTTATTCAGGAGGAGATCTCTGGATCAGCTGCACAGAACAATGTAAGTGATACATCATTCTGTTCAGCTTCTCTAGTTTATGCCACCCTGAGATAGGACACCATAAGCCTACTGACAGAGTCTCTTTAAACTCTTTTGAACCTAGATATCAAGATAATCATTTTTATTAAAGCAACCGATATGAAGTCACTTTAGTTTACAGATCTGAGGTGTTTGTTACTTGGTTGTGTAATATGGGATTCGTGTTAACCGAGGTTAGTTTAGGTTATACGAGTTCACTAACATTTCTATACGATAGCATTTCTAGGTCTTTCTATAAAGATGAAACCATTTAATTTCATTGCACTCCATGTGAAAATGACTTAAGCAAACATCTCTGTACCCAAACAACTGGAATACAATAAATATATTTTGGACATGGCCATGCATATTTTTGATCCACAGAGTTAGCAGGACTTGATGATAAACTACACGATAATGTCCATGTGCTAGTGGTTAGCCGTCATAGTCTATTTCAATCACGCTCTGTTGCCAACAAAAACGTTTGGTGCCTTAAACCGTGTTTAGAGGAAAGCTGAGCCTATGAATATCCATGTATAAGACTTTAGGGTCTATAGGAGGCTTTATGGCTGAGACTGTTATGGCCTGGTGACGTCACCATCCGCTGGAAATCCCAGAGCTGTACGGTGGTTGCTGGAAAGGATGATGGATGAACTGGTCACTGGACCCTGCAACTGACGACTAGAGTGTGTGACCAGGGCAACTGTCTGCCCAGCAACTGCTGCTGCCCCTGGCACAGTTGTGCTGCCGGTATCCCCATTCCCTAGGATAATACTATCGGCCATCTTGAGGCGGGGCAGTGTTCCCCTCTTCCCCAGGGGATGCTTAGTGCCCCTCCGACGCCCTGTGTCCCTCAGTGTCCTGGCGCCCCGTGTCCCTCAGTTTTCCGGCGCCTTCTTCCCCTCAGTGTCCCGGCGCCCCGTGTCCCTCAGTGTTCCGGCGCCACCTTCCCCTCAGTGTCCTGGCGCCCCGTGTTCCTCAGTGTTCCGGCGCCCCGTGTCCCTCAGTTTTCCGACGCCACCTTCCCCTCAGTGTCCCGTCGCCCCCTGTCCCTCAGTGTCCCGGTGCTCCGTTTCCTGGCGCCCCATGTCCCTCAGTGTCCCGGCGCCCCGTGTCCCTCAGTGTCCTGGCGCCCCGTGTCCTTGTGTCCCGTGTTCTAGCTGCCCCCATATGCCACAATAAATGCTCCGCAGCCTACCCGATTCTCATGCCGCTGAGCTGTCTGCTCTTAGTGCCTTCTCTGTCGCTTGTATTGCAGAGGAAATCTTTCATACTTAGAATGCTTACAGAATGTAGTTATAAAACATTTTTAGTACCCCCCTTTTAGACAATCCACTTGGTACCTTAAGGAAGATTTAAAAGGATCTTTAGGTCAGGTGTCACAGGACTCCCTGGAATCTTATCTTCTAATCCCCTCTATGCCTTTTCTATTCCCACTTACCGTTTCCTTCCCCCTCTATGCCTTTTCTATTCCCACTTACCGTTTCCTTCCCCCTCTATGCCTTTTCTATTCCCACTTACCGTTTCCTTCTGGAGTTGAGCTTAGAACCCCCATTTGTGAGCTGTTTCGGATAACTTAATAGCTAATCTAGGCAACAGTGTTCCCTGTTTCGGACGTTCCCAGGTGCCCAGGGTCATGGGAGGACCCATTGTTTGTGAATGGTATTAGATGGTTTGGGCTGGGTTCACACTATGGGGGATATTTATCAAACTGGTGTAAAGTAGAATTGTCTTAGTTGCCCCTAGCAACCAATCAGATTCCACTTTTCATTTTTCTAAGGACCTGTGATGAATGAAAGGTGTAATCGGATTGGTTGCTAGGGGAAACTAAGACAATTCTACTTTACACCAGTTTGATAAATCTCCCCCTTTTTTTTTTTTAATCCGTTTTTTTCTTTTTTTTGGGGGGGGGGGGTATGGATGCATTTGTGTGCATCCGTTTTGATCCATTTTTCCTTTGACTTCCATTGTTAAAAAAAAAAAAAAAAAAAAAAAAAAAGGATCAAAACGCATCCGTTTTTTTTAACCTACACAAAAACGTGGCCAACCACATTCTTGTGTACACTAAAAAAGGATGCAATTTGATTGGTTTTCTTTTATAGTGGAAGTCAATGGGAAAAACAGATGCACACAAATGCATCTTTTTTTTTTCATCCGTTTTTACAGAAATGGATTAAAAAAAATAGTGTGAGCCTTAGGTTTTGGTTTATAGAATACTGGCCACTTGGATATACTGCTCATACATCAATCTGTTGTTGTGGAATCTTAAAGGAGAAGTGCGGCTGATTATAAAATCCTGCAGCCGGCAGAGGGGGAATTGATTATAAAGTACAAACTTACCCCACCCCGTGCCTGCGGTGAGCAGCGGGACTGGCTTCGGGACCCCCACTGGAGGGCAGAGTTGTGATGATGTCAGGTCAGGAAAATGCCTCAGCCAGCCAATCTGTGACTAGAGCAGCATCCCACCCCAGTCACTGTTAGTTCTTGTAATACCCCCTGCTGGCTCCAGGATTTTACGCCGGACTTCTTCTTTAACTGACACCTGTATAAACCTGATATACAGTACTTCCTGTCTATGTAAAATCGGTGCATTATATGATGTCATATTGAAAGGCAAATGTGTTTCATATTAAAAGGCAAATCCCCTAGAGGTGTCTATTTTACGTCCGTAACCACTGTAACTGGATGTTTTATTATTGTATAGTGGGAAAAAATTAAGAATAAAATGCTTAAAAAAAAATAAAAAAATGTTTCCATCGGCATCAGTCCCATTGCATTTTATTTAATGAGCAAAAACTTTAAGAGTTAAGACGTGAATCAGTATTAAATATCAGCTTTGAATAATCTCCTGTTGCTGAGACACTAAGTATGGGAATATGGGGACTGTAATAAGAAAACCTACTAATGACTGAGTCAGATCATAAGTGGAAGCTTGTGCAAACCTATGAGGCAGAATTGTCGCTCTGTTTATTGTTTGTTTATGTCGCTTGTTTGGCGCATTTAAACCATTGACACCCGTAAATAGGAAAATGTTGATTTTCCGCTTCGGCGGTCATTTTACATGGCCCCTACTGTGTGGCTTCCACATAAGCGCAGCAATGCGGTACAAGCACTCTAATGGGTTTAATGAGGCATTTTGTGCCAACAGTTTAAAGGAAAAATGAAGGTGTTTTGATCTCAAAAGTTGTCACATCTGATTTGATTCAGGAAGTGTGTGCCAGACCGTGTAATTTTCAGCTCCTTGCCCTGGACGGATTGGCACTTCCTGGTGAAAGTCTAGCCTCGTCCGATAGAAAGCGGCTGTAGCGCTTTATTAGTCAGCCTAGATTATACAGTTACTGATTTGGGTCAAACTGCCCCAACGTTCCCTATGTGAATTCTCTTCTCGGAGCTGCTTGGCCCTGGCTTTGCATAACTTAACCTCAAGTATAATTTTCTAACATGAAGTCCCAGCAGTGGATTTTCCGAGTTTCTTTCAACAGCCCTTTATATATTTACATTAGATAAATTGACCGCAGCAAATCCCTCTTCTTGATGGACTTTTCCCAGACTGATTTCCTTGTCATGACAGCATTTTCTTCTACGATACGGTTTCATTTTCTCTCAGCAGGTTCTTGTAATTTTTTCTCACAAGCAATAGGGTAACAATCAGTCGGAACAATCCTTTAATCTGTATTAAAGTGACTCTGTACCCACTACCTGCCCAAAACAGGCCTGCAAGTTTAAAAGTTGTTTTTTTTATGCCAAAAACTGCATCACCTGCCGAACGGAACCGAGAACAGATCTTGGATTTAAAGCAGCTATCCGATGTTGCAAGCAGTTTGGGGTGGGGGGGACAGATTGTGGGTACAGAGTCGCTTTAGGCAAGTTACACTGTGTATGGGCCTTATCTGTGCAGCCAATAACAAGGGAGCATTATAAAATGTGTTGCTCGGCATTAGGAAAACAGTTTATTATAAAATCACACAATCCCTAGAGACAAAACAGCAAAATTGTTTAAGCAACACTCACCAATATTCATATCTTACAATCTTTATAGTAGCAGGGAAAGACAGGTAGGATGCTATGCACATGGCTACAGACTGTTTTGCGGGTAGAACTTCCTGCTTGAAATTGGGAAGTTCTACCTGTGAAACAGGCCAGAGGAAGCGGGAAGTTCTATGTGCGAAACAGGCCAGAGGAAGCGGGAAGTTCTATGCGCGAAACAGGCCAGAGGAAGCAGGAAGTTCTATCAGCGAAACAGTCTGTAGCCATGTGCACAGCATCCTACCTGTCTCTCCCTGCCCCAGTGCAATATTTCTGGAAGATGCTACAATAAAGATTGCAAGATATGAATTTTGGTGAGTGCCGTTTTAACATTTTTGCTGTTCTGTCTCTAAAGCTTGTGTGATTCTTGTGATTTTTTTTTAGATGTGTTTTCTTAACAACTGTAAGTTTCTAAGGCATACCAATGAGCTAAGTACCTGGTATATCCGCATTTATACAAAGTAATAAGTATTATCAGGACATATATTATGGAAGCAACAAAGTGTTAATAAAAATGTAATGGGTGCACATGTCATTACCCATCTGTTAATCTTACAGCACATAGATCGATGATTGGCAGTTAAAGTTAATTTAACCAGACATTGTCCGCGTAAATATTCCCTTGATCAGCTGACAGACAAGCAAATGCTTGCTTCCTGGCTAATGTTATCACTTATACAAGCATAAAAATGCTCAGTTAAACAAGGCATATGCTGCTTACATAATGGCAAATGCAATGCAGTGTGCATTGGCCTGTGTGAAAGGCCTTTAACCCTTTCCCGCGGGATCACATACCTAATCTGCATGCTGTTCTGGAAGCTGGACGTGCCGGAATGTGACTGGGATGCCACAGGCACAGGAGCCGCACCTGTGTCATCCACGGGGGTGGGGGCGGCTATCAGTGAAAAACAGGCACCCGACACAACTGCCGAGCTTGGATATCACCAGTTAACCCTATAGGTGCTGCAAACTGTGCGGTCGCAGCACCTATAGTGCTTGAAGAAGGGAGAATCCTCCCTTCCTTCCTCATAAGGGCTCCGGGAGCGGGAAAGAGTCCACTACAGGGCTTCCCCATTCATAGGTTCCATGTTATCCGGAAATTGGGAATAAGCCCTTTATGGCAGGATTGCACAGGAGACGCTAAGGAGGAAAGTATGCCTCTTACCTTTCTCCTTATCGGCATTCTGGGGCATTTAGTAGTTTGCCCCAACATGTTAAGACCGTTAGGAGCACTGCCCGCCCTCATAGCACTGATCAGCCTGCCCCTTTCTAACCATAACAAATGGAGTAGGTGGAGGCAAGCTGGATCGCCGTCATGGGGGTGGGGCAGTGTTCCTAATGATATTAACGGACCTAGGAGCAAACTGCATTGGAACAGCACCGAGGAGGAAGGTAAGAGACATGGCTTCCTCCTCAGCGTCTCCTGTGCACTAGGGACATATCAGCAGGTTAGGTTTGTCTAACCTGCTGATAGTTGCCCTTTAAAGTGTCTGTTTTTTTTTGCAGAAATCAATAGTACAGGCGATTTTGAGAAACTTTGTAATTGGGTTTATTAGCCCAAAAATGCATTTTTATCATGAAAAAGCAGTTTGAAGCTCTCCCCCCTGTCTTAATGGTTCTCTTATGGAGAGGGGAGCAGTGGAGGGAGATGAGGCACCAAAACAGGACAGCAAAGAGTTAATTTACAGCTATATCACCGGGCTATCTCCTCTGAAGTCAGCACTGACCTCTGAATACTGGCTTTCACACAGCCCCCACTGTGTAATCCTTTGTTTTCTGCTGGCGACTAATCTCCCTCCTCCCCTCTCCATAGATTAGACAGGGCACGACTGATGTAAATGTGACGAGATTTCCTGATAATGAGCAGTGAATGAGAGAGAGGAGGGGGAGAGGGGGGACCTGGGAAAAGTCTTTTTAAATGCAGATAATGTCATATTTGCCTAATAAACCCAATTACAAAGTTTCTTAAAATCGCCTGGACTATTGATTTCTGCAAATAAAATAAAAATACAACAATGACACTTTAAGCTGTTCTGTTGACTCCCTATTGAATATTCTGGTGTAGTAACAAGAGCGGCTAGGAGACAGATGTTTTACATATTTTTCTGAGCATCTGAATAGTAAGTGATGGGTTTAGTAGTAATTTCCTGATTGCCTTAAACGTAATGAGCAAACTCCCCCCCAACAGAGTCTAATCCATCCTGAATTTCCTTCCTCTGAATTTATACTTTACTAAGCTTTATGTCAGAGCTCCCACATACTGTTCGTTGTAGAACTGGAAAAGAAAACCTCACCTAAAAATAATAGATTACCGGTAGAGATGATCTAATTTATAGTAATAGTGAATCGCTTCTTTATCTCTGCAATCCACTAACTTACTGCCGCTCCTCCCCGGGTGCTGGGAAAAGCTGAACCCTGTCCTGGGAAAGTGGGAGAAGTTGGCTTGGTTCACACATTGTCTTTGAGAGAACTGCTGGACTAATATACAATAACTGTTTATAAGGACTGGGTTGATATGACAATCCTGCCGTCCAGTTTTCACCAGGACTCAAAAGTTCAACAAGCCATGCTTTGGAATCTGAGTGAAAACTCATAGAAGTCTGAGAAATGACCCAACGTAAGGACTAACTGACTACGTTTGGGCCATAGAAGTAAATGGGGGCTGTGCCAGTCCGTGCACAAATACGTCAGCCTGATTCTGACAGTGTTCTGCATGAATACACCCTGTAAGGTTTTACACAGAAAATAGTGTGGCATGTTCTGATTAAAGGGAACCAACTAGATTGTGCTGATAGGGTTCCCTATGTGCAGCTCCTCGAAGCTACCAGCCGCGTCTGCAGCAGTAGCTTTACGGTGGGGAAAAAGGAGTTTTATCCCCCTCGCGAGGCCACATGACTAGAGATGAGTGAACCGGGTTCGGGTGGATCCGAACCCAAACGATCGGCATTTGATTAGCTGGGGCTGCTGAACTTGGATAAAGCTCTAAGGTTGTCTGGAAAACACGGATACAGCCAATAACTATACCCATGATTTCCACATAGCCTTAGGGCTTTATCCAAGTTCAGCAGCCACCGCTAATCAAATGCCAAAACTTCGGGTTCGGATGGACTCGAGCATACTCGAGGTTCACTCATCTCTACACCTGACTATATAACTTTGTAATGTTATTTAATTACCCTTCTGCCCCCCTTCTCTATCACCCCCCTCTCCCCCTGGGAGTATTAAAACGCCTACGTACCTGATCCCTGTCGACCATGACCAGCACCATCTTGTATTTGACGTCTTTACAGCGTGCCGACCCCAGTGTGAGACGTCAGCAGATGAATGAAAGCTTGCTTAGCTCGGATTGGCTGAGCGAACTGTCAGTCATCTGATGCTGCCAGCTGAAAAAAAGAAGGAAGTGGCGGAGAGAAGATGATGCTGATGGGAGCACCGGGGACCAGCGATCTGGGGAGATTCGAACAGAGATGGACCCAGGAGTGAGGATGAGTATAAAAAAGGCGTTTGCTGCTGTTTTTTTTTTTTTTTTTAAGCCTGCCTTATTTCCAGAAGCTTTTTAGTGTAAAGTCCATCTATTAACTACATACAGCCATTACATAGGGTCACACTTGATGGTATTGCAATCTACTAATATGTTGTCAGACTAAACACTTTTTTTCTGCAGACAATCTTTAAATTTGTGTACAAGAATTTAAACATTCCTGGGATAAAAAATCTATTCTAAGATTTTAAAAAATTATATTTTATAAATAATATTTTTTTCAGATAAAAACGTGAGCAGACCAGATGGACCAGGTGGTCTTTTTCCACTGACAATCTATATTTCTGCATTATGTTTCCACTAGCAAGAACACGGCCCTTTGTAAGATGACAGTTCACTTCTAGTGTACAAGATTTAGAACTGCCAAGTCATTTGATATGTTGCAATTTTATCATGATGGGATTCCCTTTAAATTGCACTGGCCACCTGGGTTATTTAATAGCTGAAGATATTTCCAGACTAAATGGTGCAAAACACGCCCCTTCATTTACCTTCTCTTCTGACACAGAACAAAGACTGCAGGGCTCCGATACTGCGGGAGGATCTATAGGGAAATGTGACTGTTACTAGCGATCACATAACCAGGTCT
This sequence comes from Dendropsophus ebraccatus, assembly GCF_027789765.1. Classification (NCBI taxonomy): domain Eukaryota; kingdom Metazoa; phylum Chordata; class Amphibia; order Anura; family Hylidae; genus Dendropsophus; species Dendropsophus ebraccatus. The sequence goes on along the minus strand of NC_091459.1, from coordinate 12,175,715 downwards.
TCAGAGCAGAGGTAGAAACCCCAGGACTCTGGTTTGGCTTCTAGAAACCACTGTAAACTACGGGCAGGTTTGGTAGTACAACTTAAAGGGGGTATTTTTTGTTGTCAATTACTCCTTTAAAGGAGAAGTCCAGCAAAAATTTTTATTATAGTGTTGTATTGCCCCCCAAAAGTTATACAAATCCCCAATATACACTTATTATGGTAAATGCTTATAAAGTGCTTTTTTCCCTGAACTTACAAATGCATCAAGGCTTCACTTCCTAGATAACATGGTGATGTCACTTCCTGGATAACATGGTGATGTCACGACACCCAGAGCTGTGCAGGCTGTGGCTGCTGGAGAGGATGATGGCAGGGGGACACTGAGGGACACAGAGCACTGGAGGGACACTGATCATCCCCCTGCCATCATCCTCTCCAGCAGCCACAACCCGCACAGCTCTGGGAGTCGTGACATCACCATTTTATCCAGGAAGTGACATCACCATGTTATCCAGGAAGTGAAGCCTTGATGCAGTAGTAAGTGCAGGGAAAAAAAGCACTTTATAAGCATTTCCCATATTAAGTGTATATTGGTGATTTGTATAACTTTTTTTTTTTGGGGGGGGGGCAATACAACACTTTAATAAAAACTTTTGCCAAACGTCTGCTTTAAAAGAAATACTTGAATTTCTGGGAGCTTCTGCCTTTAAGTAAGCTATCCTTTAAAAAAGAATATTTGTATTGCCTCTTTGTGGCTAAATTTATGAGTAAGGGATAATATTTGATGCTCAAAATACCTACTTGATATGTGGACCATTCTGTATGTTCCATAATTCAATGAGTTAAAACATTTTACATTTTAAAAGACAAAGTGGAGCCATTAAAACCCAACTGCCTGGGAATTCCTTTAAATTCTTGGGAACTCCCCCAAAACTCCCACTTTAGGGCAGGGCCTACATAAACCCACCCCTTTTGCTGCCCACTTCTTTGGATTGTTGCTGCCAAAATCGGAACTGCTGGCAAGTATAAAATTGACAGCGGAGACCCATTTGCTGGGATACAATGCAAAATTTTATTTGAAGGGGTTATCCACTTAAGAACTAAACCATGAAATAATCCCAGACCTAGCTGGTCTTATTCAATAAGTCCCCCCAAATATTTTGAGCCGCCTCCTGTCTTTCTAGCTGCTGCCATTCCTGAGTTTTTCCAAAAGCCGATCTATAAGATGAAGCGGGCCAGGAAACTACATTTCCCATCTTGCATCTCTCTGACTGATCTGTTTGCGTACTCACCCCCTTAGCTTTCTTTCCTGCCCGCTGCTGTCATTACTATTGCACAATAAACACATGACTGTTTTTTCACTGATTTTGCATCACATCACCCCATTATGTATTCTATGCTAACTGAAAGTGTAACAGTGCTGATGCGCGAATGGTGTAGCTATGTGCTGCATAACAGACATCTTGCTGACTGTGAATGAAAACATTCTAGTTCAATCCAGATTCTAAGAACATCCGTAACACTTACAATATACAGAGCTGAGACACAAAGACAGGTACATATATCTGCATTCACTGAAAGCAAGCAGATAGAACTATAACTTTTCATATTACAGAAACCTGGGCTCAGGGACACGTGAAAGTCTATGGAAGCAGCACAGGTGCATGGAGATGATGCAGATAATATCTCCTGGGTGTCGGGTTACCAAGTCAATAGACAGCTAACCCAGCTCCCAGAGAGGAGATCACATGTCTTGTGTCTACAAAGGGAGGCGGAAGAACAAGCAGCGGGTGGTCAGAGTGGACACAGATGATGATTTTTGACATCCAGAGCTGCTAAATATGAGGAAAAAACAGGGAAAGCGTGTAAGACAGGTTATACATGTATATTACACACACATAGGGTAGTATTGGGAAGGAGGATCTTTAAGAATATTGTTTTTGTTACCCGGATATCCCCTTTAAGTATGGACAAAATAACATTGTGTTTGCTACAAAAAGTATATAAATTTAAGTGGTTTGGTTTTGTCTTATATTTCTTATTTCTAAGTTTGGTCTGGCAGAATGCCACCCTTTCCTTGTTTGCTCCGATGCTCTAATCTCTCTTATTTTAACAAGTCTCCAAGTGGCATTTTCTAGCTGACTATTTTGTGGGAACAGAAAGGAGCCGGATGATTCGGGCAAATAGATCGAGATATTAGTGAATGTAGAAAAAAAAAATAAAAGCAACCCAATGTTACTGCTACTAAGCGCCTGCTTCCTATTCAGTTAACCACTTCATTGCTCCAGGGACTGGAAGTATGCGATGTAAGAATCATGAGTTTTACATAACGGAAATGACTTGTTGGCATTTGTCCATTCGATATGTAGTTCACTGAGCTGCAGAGATGTCTATTTCTTGTGGGGTGGAGTGAACATAAAATGGATGCCATTTCCTCTCATAGGAAATAATAGACATTTCCTTTCCTAATAATTATATGTAATTTCTATTAATTTTCAGAGTGATATGGACCGTTATTATTTTTAGCCCTTTATTATTTTTGAATGGAAAATGGCGAGTTACCTCCACAGTGAACTTTTAGCTCATTGGTGCCCCAGGTATTTCATCCAGCCCAGGAGAGGGGGGAGGGGGAGTTCTACAGAGTTTACTGTGTGCTAGGGTTCTAGGGTTCTAAGTTCTATTTTTACTAGTGCTGTTTTGGTGTAGATCCAACTTTTCGATCACTTTTTATACCATTTATACCATAAAGATACCAAAAACAGCTATGAAACATGAACTATGGAACCTTAAAATTAGCAGGTGTGACTTACAATAAAATATTTGTATACAGTACATTGTAGTACTAGTAATTATACTACTTTTATGCCTCACCTTCCATCTAAGGATACGTACACACTACGGAATTTCTACAGAGGTTTCAAGCGGATTCCGCTGGGTGGCCTCTGCTTCAGTTCCACCCATTCCCTAAACTCAATGATATTTGCTGGCAAATCCCACCGTCTGTCAAGAAAATTGACATGTCTGTTTTTTTGGGCGGACGCCAGAATTATATGAGTTAATATGAGTCTATGGAACGGGCAGAAGTAAAGCGGAGGCCGCTCGGCGGAATCCACTTGAAGTCTCTGTGAAACATCACAGCAGTGGGGACTGGGTGCTATGGCTGCGGTTGGTCATTGAGGCAGGTAAGTACTCCAGTTTATTTTTAGTGCACCTTAGGCTTTTAAATAAATAAAACCCAAGAGGTTCTTTTAAATGGGCACTGTCCTAAAAAAAAAACACTTCCTTGGCACAGAAGCAGAAATTTGCAAATGTAAAGATGTGACTGTGAAATTAGTGAACACTAATCCTCGCTAGTAAGACTCTGTGTATGACAGACTGTGATGGGCAGGTCATCAGCTTGCAATGTGGCTAGCCACCACAGCATTCTGTGTGGCAGATAGTGGCCCCTCAGGTGTGGGTCACCAAGTGGGTACAGAAAATACAAATTCTTGCTGTTGGAGAGGAGTGATGCTCGTGGATCAAATAAAGCATGCTGTGAACTATTCGCCTTGTTAGACTCAGCCTACAAGCTGTCAGGGACAGTCCCAATGACTTATGGTTTGGGCAGCAGGAAACTAAAAAAGGCTCCCTCAACTTAAGTACCACGCTTAAAGCGACTCTGTACCCACAATCTGCCCCTACCCCCCCAAAACCGCTTGTACCTTCGGATAGCTGCTTTAAACCAAGATCTGTCCTGGGGTCCGTTCGGCAGGTGATGCAGTTATTGTCCTAAAAAACAACTTTTCAACTTGCAGCCCTGTGTCAAATTGGCGTGGCCTAGAGTGTCTGTGCCCTAGGCCTGTGACGCCTCTCCATCCCTCCTTCATATCATTAGTACAGCCCCCAGGCAGGATTTCTCCTGTTTGAACACTGCACATGGACCTTAACAACCCAGCTCATGTGCAGTGCTCAGACAAGTGATGAATAGGAGAAATCCAAGGAGGAGGGACGGAGAGGCAGCGCAAGCCTAGGGCACAGACATTCTAGGCCATGCCAGTTTGACACAAAGTTGTTTTTAGGACAATAACTGCATCACCTGCTGAACGGACCCCAGGACAGATCTTGGATTAATAACAGCTATCTGACGGTACAAGCGGATTGGGGGGGTCAGATTGTGGGTACAAAGTGGCTTTAAAGAAAAGGGCCTGCTGTGTGTCTCTCCTAAAGATTTTCTCCACCCAGTTTACTTTGGCAGAAATGGAGAGAGATCTGTCACCCAAGCTGACTCAGGCAAGAAGAAGCGACGGGGAGCAACCCAGTGCATTTCTCTAAAACCTGGCATCAGTTTAGAGTAAATCGAGTTGGAAGAATGAGCACCGGTCAAAAAATCCCACTGCCCACAACTCAATAGGTCTTACTGGTGACACTGTTGCTTCTATAGTAGTCATTGACCAGTTATGTATATAGGGCACTTCTCTTTTTTTAATCTCTTAGGGCGTAATTGTTGTGTGTATGATTGTTTTATCCGAGTGCGGTGACCTTCTTACATTTCTACACAATCGGATGAGCGCATAGGTTTTCCTGTCTCTATGTTAAGTTCAGCTGCATATGCTTAACATATCACCTTTAGAAGTGGCGTCCCATTCCTGAATCCCAGAGCCGGATATCGTGTCATAAACACTTATTTTATGTTTACAGGGTTTTGGTACAGATCTCAGTGTCTCCATTTGATATGACAAACAATATCAGTAGAGTAAACTGGCAGATCACAAGTTTTGTCTATTACTCTACTTTTAATTTTTACATTTTTTACAACTTTCCACCTTTTCTTGAAAGAGTTAAGTCTGGGTTCCCACTCTGTTTTTGCAATCAGTTTTTTTTCTGTCCTTTTTTTTTTTTTTTTTATTGATTTAAAAAACGGATGCATCTGTGTTCGTAACCCTTTTTTTTTTCAATAATGGAAGTAAATGGAAAAAACGGATCAAAGCGGATGCACACAATTGCATCAGTTTTTCTCATTCGTTTGAAAAAAAAAAAAAAAGAATGAAAAAAAAATGCAGTGTGAACCCAGCCTTAGCAATGTCCTCATCATTCACCTACTTCTCTGCTATTGGTGTGTATGACAGATGACAACCGAAGTCAAAGATCTAGGAAAAATGGATCTGCTGTGTTGGACTTTGCTTTTTGTTGACAGATACAGATGTTTGGAAAATCATTCATGCCAAACCGATCATGGTACATGCCATTACTATGAGCCTAGATGGCAGAGATCGATCGATGAGGTGTCAGTTTAGTTTATGATTTTGTCACCCCCCAAAAAAAACCTTTACAGACCAACTTTACATGACGACATTCAGAAAATCGACAGCTACAACCACTCGCTCATGACTATCTATATTTCATGTCTGTGTCTTTTTTTTAACCTCCAAATCACAAATCACCATCCACTATACATTTATGGTAAAAAATGTGGGTTTCTGCTGTTTATTACAGATAACTCCAGTCCCATCTGTTTATCCACAAACATTTCATGAGTTGTTGCGGCAGCTGGGGGCCCAATAACGGCCCCCAGATCTGTCTACTTAGTACCTCTTTTAGGGCCCTATTACAAGGAGTGATAATCGGCTGATTATTTTTCCGTCTAATAGAGACTACAATCAGTCGATGACAACGATCAAATGGTCTGACACCAAACTCATCCGCCACCGACCGTGCATCACTACGTGTAATAGCAATGCGTGGCCACCGGCTAATGATTGAATACACTTTTATACATTACCTCTCCATGCTCCCGGTATTCTCTTGCCCTCTGCTTGCTTCCAGGCACCGCAGGAAAGTTGCTGTCTAAAGTTGTAAAGCATAATTTCACTAAACAACACACACACAAAGTTATACAACATTGTAATGTTTGTTATTTAAGTGAATGGCCCCCTTCCCCATGTTCCCTTCCCCCCCCCCCCCCCCCCCCCCAATGCTAGACCCGAAAATGTGATGTTGTATGTTTACGAAATTACTGCCGCCATCTTGGGACGATAACGTCATCTTCAGGAGGCCCGCCGAACCCTTCCAGCCCTCCCTCATGCCGGCCCCCCTCCAGCGCATCATCAGCTGCTCAGCCGCGATTGGCTGAGCAGGACAGCAGTGACCCAGGAGCTGGAGACAATAGGACCGCGGCCAGTGATTGGCTCATTGGCCTGTCAGTAAGGGCTGCATGGACATCACTAACAATGCCCTTGCTGCCCGATAGTCAGCCCATGTAATTGCTAAGTAAACAGGCGCTGATCTAGCCAATCGGTGACCATAAACACTTTATGATCGGGCCGTGTATTAGGAGCCTTACTATAAATTTGCTCATCTGTATTTATAAACAATCCGACAAGAGCGATGATGCAGAGCACAGACAAGAGCGTTTAGTGTCCGATTACGTAAACGACGAAACAACGCAAAAATGTAAATCGGGAAACACGGCCCAAGTATACAGACTACAACATGTCCCGCAAAAATGAAATTGCTGGAAAAAGTTCCTAAATAGGTAGATGAGAAACCCTCTAATATTGTGTCATCCTGAAAGCCAAAAGTGACCTGGTCACCGGAGGGTTAAAATGATTGATTCATCAATTTATCCCAGCAGCAACAACCAAGCTGACAAACTGGTAAACCCCTAAAAGTTCTGATTTCTCAGGCCGCTGGCACGTTGGGATGCCAGTGCCGGAACGTGGCTCGTATAAAGGTAACATTCTCTTCCTCATTCTTTGAACGCAGCGGCTTCCTGACAGAAGGGCCGAAGTGACTGCAGTCGGTCTCCTGGGCTTCTCGAGGAAGTGATGCGTGTCAATTCTGCAGAGTGTTTACCGGAACAGCGTGACATGACTTGTTTACTGGAGTCCTTGTTTGTTGTGGAATTTGGTTTATTCCTATGGTATAAAAATAGCATAATTTACAAAACAAACTGTACTTTTTATTGGTGTAAAGAATTTATTAACAGTGTTACATATATATATATATATATATATATATATATATATATATATACTGTATACCAGTTGGAACATAACATTAGCTCTTTAAAATGGTTTTCCGGGCGTGTTTTTGAAGATGTGTGGTTGTAGGGCGACTCAGGCCCTTTTTACTATTAAAAAATTTCTATTTACTATTAAAAAATCTCCAGTCTTCCAGCTGCTGTATGTCATAGACTTAGATATGCAGGTCATACAGCAGCTGATAAGTACTGATAAAAGGAATCTTTCGGCTCATTTGTGTGATATGGGTACACATAGATGACAGGGCTAGGAATTATATCAGAATTTTCTCTGTACTGGTTGAGTAATAATATGAGTTATTGAGTGATAACGTATATAATTTTGTCTGGCAGAGTTTGATCATCTGCCTGTCAGTGTTACCCCGACAGGCATAATACAGATCTATTTTTTTTTAGTAATTTCCACACAGTAAAAAAAAAAAAAAAAAAAACACAGTGTACACAAATGTGACTTTTTAATGTATCTCAAAATATGGGAACACACAAAGTTATTTGTTATTTACTAAAATGTAATATACTATATAAAAGTATATAAAGTAGGTTTTGCTATAATTGTAGCAACATGAAAAAAAAAACAGTTAACATGTTATTTATATCATATGGAGTGCAACGTTAAAAATGTTTGACTCCAAAATATTGTTTTCTATTCAGACAACCTCACTAAAAATAGAGTAAAAAGTACCAATGAAAATGCACCCCTAGGCCTCTGCAGGCATGATATAATGCCTGTAATATATCTTTACGTGGCGCTTCTATGGCTATATTTGAGATATTTCTAAAATTGGCACAATAAAAAAAAATAGAACAAAATGGAATATCTGTAAAAACAAATGATTTTTTTATTGTTATTATTATAAAGTATTACTGTGAATACTTTGAGGGCTGAAGTTTTAAAAATGGGGTAATGTATGGATTTTCATATATCCAGGCTCCTGTATGGTCTGAGGGACTAAATGTAAGAGGAATGAAAGTGACTCTGTACCCCCCAAACCACTTGTACCTTCAGATAGCTGCTTTTAATCCAAGATCTGTCCTGGGGTCCGTTTGGCAGGTGATGCAGTTACTTTCCTAAACAACAACTTTTAAACTTGACCTGTGTCAAACTGGCGTGGCCTAGAGTGTCTGTGTCCTAGGCTTGCACCGCCTCTCCGTCCCTCCTCACCATTATTAACGCCTCTGGGTAGGATTTTTCATATTCCTTACCTGTCTGAACACTGCACTGCCCTAACGATCCAACCCATGTGCAGTGTTCACACAGGTGATGAATATTAGAAATTGTTCTAGGGGTATTGCTAATGATGAAGAGGGTGGGGAGGAGGGACGGAGGGTGTGTCACAAGCCTAGGGCACAGACACTCTAGGCCACGCCAATTTAACACAGGGCTGCAAGTTTAACAGTTGTTTTTTAGGACAATAACTGCATCACCTGCCGAACGGAACCCAGGACAGATCTTGGATTGAAAGCAGCTATCTGAGGGTACAAGTGGTTTGGGGGTGGGGGGGTCAGATTGTGGGTACAGAGTCGCATGAAAGAGAGATTTATTTGGTATTCTGTTAAATGAACCATGAAAAGAGAAGAGAACAATAGACATTATGGATAGATGTCTTAACTGATGTTGAAAAGTTTACATTTCTTGCATTCTTGATGGTGGGGGGACTAAATATTGTAATAATGGCTTGCTAATTAAAATTTATTGTAGACTTTTTTTTTTTTGTGGACAAATTCAAATGCCAAAAAAAGCCAACCCTTATTCCAGTCACCATTCATTTCTAATGTAATACTTTCAGAAACATCTGAGGGGTGTACTTATGTATTATCAGGTTTTGGTTGATAGTTTTAAACCCTTTAATAACCCAGTGGATTTTGGCCATTCTTATTTGCACAGTTTTTTCCTCCTCCCCTTCTAAGAGCTATATCGCCTTTATTTTTCCATCTACAGAGCCATGGAAGGGCTTGTTTTTTTCAGGATCAATTGTACTTTGTAATGACGCCTTTCAATCTACCATAAAATGTATAATTGAACCCCCTAAAATATTATTTATGGGGGTGAAATTGAAAAAGAACGCGGTTTTGCACATTTTGATGGTGGTGGTGGTGGGGGTTACATAAGGCACTTTATGGTATAATTGACATGTTATTGTTGTTCTATACTCCAGTCTGAATAAAACAATATGCACGTTTTCATAGCCCTATTGTGATTCTTATAACAGTCTTATTTTTTCACCTACGGGGCTGTTTGAAGTGTCATTTTTTGCACCATGATTTCTGATTTTGGAGGGGATGTACCTGGTAAGATCATCTGCTATCATACGTCTATGTGCCGATGTTTATAGAGGAAGCTTCACTGTGGTAAGTAGATTCACTGTGTAATCACCATGCGTTGATGTTCCTTAGTCCGTTCTGGAGGTGGCCCGGCCGGCGGCACTTCTCCTTAAAAAATACCAATAGTCTGATTCAAACTTCCCGGGAGATTCAGTGACGTCACTCTCTGTACAGATCCTCAGTGCGGCCAAAAATCAATGCGTTTCAGCAACTATGACGGTTGCCCTTGTCAGGATTAATCTTGACGAGGGACAACCGTGATAGTTGCTGAAACGCGTTAAACATCAACACACAGACAGATGATAGCAGATGATCTTACCAGGTACATCCACTGTACAGCATTTTATATGCCATCTATAACATTTTCCTTGACCCACTATCCGCTCAATGTCTTTGTACATCCCTGCTGCGTGTTTGTCTGTCATTGAAAGTATAGGGCCGGGATCCGCAGGTGAGTCTCGCTGCAAAAACGCAGCAAGGAACTCACTGGGGATCCGGCAAGTGAGTTTGTACCCTTAAAGACTATTTAATGCTATCATTAGATTGCATATACTGTGCAATGCTATGCCATTGCATTACATTGATCACTGTTTTCGGACTGCATGGAGGTAAGTATTCTTCTTCAGATCCCAATCAGTAAGTGACAGGAGCTGCTCCTCTCACACTTCATGTGTGTTGGAATCCTGAAAATCTACGTGTGACACTTAATGTTGTGTTTGTCATGTATCTGAATCATTGGATTATGGAACAAAGGAAATGCCTGGATGCACAGTAATCCTGCTATCTCTCACTGCATCCTGTCTGTCACATAACTTAACACCTTTGTTGCACACAGCGGGCGGCCATGAGTGGCTCCTAGTCAGTCTGTCTGTTTTTCTTCCCCCCTTCCTTCCTGTGTATAGTTTTGTGTCTGACTCCGCTCGGGGGCCAAGTTATTTAGATTCATTTATAATAACACTTGTAGAGAATACTGCCACATATGTGAATGGCCAATATATAAATGACCGGTTTGATCAGGCAGGATTGGCACCTCGAGGAGTGGATCATATTGGCAAATTGTTTTGTCAGTCTTAAAGGGGTAGTGCGGCGCTAAGAAATTATTCACAAAATAACACACATTGCACATTGCAAAATTATACAACTTTGTAATGTATGTTATGTATGTGAATGGCCCCCCTTCCCCGTGTTCCCTGCCCCCTGCCCGTGGACCCGGAAGTGTATTGCATTATACATACCTGATATGTGTCGACCCCCATCCGCCGTCTTCTGACAGTCATGTAATCTTCGGGAGGCCGGCCGACTCGCTCCTGCCGGCCCTCATGCCGGCCCCCCTCTGCCGCATCATAACTATGCTCAGCCGCGATTGGCTGAACACAGTTATGCTCAGCCAATCGCGGCTGAGCACAGTTATGACGCGGCAGAGGGGGGGCAGCAGGAGCGGGTCGGCCGGCCTCACGAAGATTACATTACTGTCAGAAGACGGCGGACGGGGGTCGACACATATCAGGTATGTATAATGCAATACACTTCCGGGTCCACGGGCAGGGGGCAGGGAACACGGGGAAGGGGGGCCATTCACATACATAACATACATTACAAAGTTGTATAACTTTGTAATGTGTGTTATTTTGTGAATAATTTCTTAGCGCCGAACTACCCCTTTAACAGAGCAAGTAGCCAGTTGCACTGATCTCCACTTAATGGTCCGTTTACACGGAGAGATCATTCCCCCAATCGATCGTTTAACGATTTTGAAGCAACAATTTGGTTTTTATAACGATCAGCGTTTAGACGAATAAATTGTTAGAAAGATCGAGATAGTTTTTAAGATCGCTTAAGCCCATCTCACACATAGGGTGAATCTTTGAAAGACTGTTTACACGAAGCGATCTGCAAATTTTTAGCGAACGACCAACGATGATTTGAGAATATGTTGAAGGATCACAATAAACAATTTTTTTGCTCATCGTTTGATCGTTCGCTGTGTTTACGCAAGCTGGTTATCGCTCAGATGCGAAAATTCAAGCGATAATCATTCCGTGTAAACACAACATAAGAATCACCCATCAACTGCGTGAAAGGGGAACTATCAGCAGGTTAGACTTATCTAACCTGCTGATAGCCCCCTATTGCGCATAGGGCAATTATATGATGGGGTACAACCCCATAAGTTCCAACTGCACTTACCCCATGCAGTAGGAATGTCTATATACATTTCTGACTGTGAGAGGGGTTTGATGGGTGCGGGGCCGCTGCAAGGAGAGCAATCCCACATATATCAGTGTCTTGGGAGCCCTGGGATTGCAGCTGCCTGTCATTAACCCCTTAAACGCCACAATCTATAGCAATCGCGGCATTTAAGGTACTCAGTGACAGAACAAACTTCTGCCACTGAGTGATCGGGACTCCCGCAGCCATGTTGCGGGGGTCCCGATCACTTGTACCGACAGGCGGGGGTAAGTCACTTACTTCCGTCCTGTCGGATCTGCCATCTATGGATAGAGTCTGCTCTCAGGCAGGCTCAATGCATAGATCGCTGATAACACTGATCTACGCTATGCTATGGCATAGCATAGATCAGTATATGCAATCTAATGATATTATGATTTACAGTGACAACAAGTGTGAAAAAAATGTGCAATAATGAAAAGTTTTAAAAAATATTTAAAAAAAAAAAACCCTTATAAACCCCCCTCCCAATAAAAGTTTAAAACACCCCCTTGCCCATTATAAAAATATTTTAAATAAATAAATAAACCTATTATATATCCTAGCGTGCGGAGTTCTCCAATCTATTAAAATGTAAAATTCCTGTTCCCGCACGGTAAACGGCGTAAACTGAAAAAAAACAACGGAATTGCTGATTTTTAATAATTAAAAGAATAATAATAATTTTTATAAAAACCAGAAAAAAATTATTAAAAAGCGATCAAAATTTTGCTGTTACACCAATATGATATTAATAAAAAATAGAGATCATTGCGCAAGAAATGACACGCCAACCAGCCCTGTAGGTGGGAAAAAAAAGCGCTATGGCTCTTAGAAGGCGAAGAGGAACATTGCATTCATTTAATCGGGGCATTCGTTCATCAATGGTCTCTGTCTTGAAGGGGTTAATTAACAATTTTGTGATCATTGTTAAAAAGTAGAAGGCGGGGTTCGCGCTGTGTTTTTACAATCTGTTTTATGCAACAACAAAAAAAATGGATGAAAAATTGATTATTTTTTTTTACCATACACAAAAACATGGTCAACCACAAAAAAACTGATGAGTTTTGATCCGTTTTTGATCTTTTTTTATAATAATAAATAATAATGCTTTTATTTGTATAGCGCACACAGATTCCGCAGCACTTTACATAGTTATGCCAATTATTGCTCCCTGTCCCTATTAGGGCTCACAATCTAAATCCACCTGTCTGTATGTTTCCGGTGTGTGAGGAAACCAGAGTACCCGGAGGAAACCCACCCAAACACGGAAAGAACATACAAACTCTTTGCAGATGTTGCCCTTTGAACCCAGGACCCCAGTGCTGCAAGGCTTTAGTACTACTGAGCCACCGTGCTGCTATCCTGCTATCAATGTAAAAAGTGATGAACACAAATGCACCTGTTTTTTTCCTCCGATTTTTGCATAAAATGGATGAAAAAAATGGATTGCAAAAACGCAGTGTGAACCTTAAATTCCGGTGGTAACAGACACAACTATAAAGCTACCATCAATATGTCGCTGAAAGATCTCAAAAATTGCTAATGTTATTTTCTAGAAGTTTGGTGATCATGATATACATGATATACAATATATATATATATATATATATATATATATATATATATATATTTACACTTCAGCAAGCATAAAGTCAGCTCCATTACAGCAAGCCTTGTTCTTCACAACAGTTTAGTACTTCTAGTTGTTCAGTGATTCCTTTTCCCAGTTTGATTTATGGGAACACTCCTCGGAATACAGCGTATTATACACCTGTGCTTTTCCCCGTCATTGACATAGTTACAGGTCAGGGAATCCATCCATCTAGTACGACCTGTCATGCCTAAAACCCCATTTGTTCCATAGGAAGGTAATAAACAGCATGCTTAAATGGCAGAGTGCAATCTGTTTTGGAGTGAAGAATGATTTTCAGACTCCCTACCAACATCCTAATGTGCTGTCATTACCAGCATGTAGGAAAAATCCAACCTTTTACTGTCATCACTTTCTGCCATTACCTATTTCTATGGAAACATGTTCCATCACATTATGGCTTCACCAGTAAAGTAAGACTAAAGTTTTGTGGATTCATTTGTTTAGTTTATAGAAGGTCTCATATGTTTACTGCCAATAGTATTTTATTTAAATGTCGCTAAAAAAAAAAAAAAAATTTCGACATGTCACAGAGATTTATTAAAAGTTTTTAACAGTCGAAATCTGATTGATCAGACCACAACTGAACAGGAAAGTGAGGCGGGAGAAGTCAGCGCTAATTGTGTTACATGACTGAGATATCAAGTGTAAGGGTACTATTACACGGAACAATAGTCGGCCCTATCTGGCCAATTTATCGTTAAGTGTAATAAACACAACGATCAGCCGATGACAACGATCATCGGCTGATCGTTGATATAGGTTTGGACCTATAATTGTTGGGCACCGATTTGCAAAGGGCATACATTACCTATCCATGGTCCAGGGCTCCTCGTGCACTCTGCTTCTTCCCACGCTGCAGCGTCAAAGCGGCCTGTCTTAGCTTAGGTAACGATGTCCATGCAGCCCTTGTTAAACAATTAGAAATTGAGCGCCGATCTAGCAGATCAGCACTCGTTTACAGTTATTATTGGGCCCCCATCAGGCCATGTAATGGTACTCTAAGTCAATGGGGCCATCTCGCTTACCTAGGCAGAGAGCAGGAGAAGAAACACACTGTAGCAGCCTCTGTCCCTACTTATTTTCCTAATTGGCCACAGTCTAAACACTCATAAAAACTTTTGGCATGTCTCTTTGATCCTGGTTCTGCAATCCAATGCTCTGGGCTCCAGCAGCCCAGAGCAATACAGCACTGATCTCATGGATCAGTGCTGTATATATACAGTATTAATCTCTATGAGAGATCAGTGCTGTGTATATAGAAGTCCCCAAGGGGGACTTCTAGTTACTGTAAAAAAAATAATAATCCCCTCCCCTAATAAAAGTTCAAATCACCCCCTTTTGACAATTGTTGGTCACATCAAATCCCAAAAAATTATAATAATAAGTTATCAAAAAGTCGCATATACATAAGCAAGGTACCGATAGAAAGAACACATCATGGCACAAAAAAATTATGCCTCATATAGGATAAAAGTGTTATAAGGATGGTTATAGAGCAATTTTAAACACATTTAGTTTTTTTTTTTAAAGGTTTTAATTTTTTCAAATAAAATAAAAGTTATACAAGTTGCCTATCATGGTAATCGTACTGACATTAGGAGCATAGATAACATGTTGATTTTACCATAGGACAAATGGCGTGAACACAAAAGTCCCTGAAATGAAAACTAATTTCTTTTCTCTTTCTTTTTTTTTCAATTTCACAGCGCAAATATTTTTTTTCCTGTTTTGCTGCATATTTTATGGGAAAATTAAGTCTATCGTTGCAAAGTACAATTAGTGTCGCAAAAAAGGGGGCTCATGTGGGTCTGTAGGGGAACAAGTGCAAGCACTATGGCCTTTTAAAAATAAAGAGGAAAATTTCCTTTGTCCTTAAGGGGTTAAATTACTTCCTATAATGTTACAAAGGACTTAACCTTCCAATTACTTTCACTGAACAAAATCTTGTTCTTCAAATGTAAGCCCCCTCATAACACATTTAAGATGAAAACCTCAGCAGTAGAGTTGGGGGCGTCATGCTTGGTTGGGGCTACACGAACAACGTTTATTCCAATAATTTATTGTGGGAAACAGGAACTTCCTAGGAAAATCAGGAGACATAAAAGACACAACATGTGTAACCTGCTCCTGGCCCTGACAGAGAACATGAGGTCAATTCACATTTTTGGGAGAATAAAAAGGAAGTCAATAATGATATTTCTATCACAGGAGATCATAGGGTGCTGACACACACATACAGTACATATACACACGCATATATACATACATACAGACATACGCACACATACATACATACATACATGCAAACATACATTCACATATACATATACAGTAAATATACACACACACACACACACATACAGTACATATACACACGCATGCATACATACATACATACAGACATACACACACACATATACATACATTCACATATACAGTAAATATACACACACATACAGTACATACACACATACATACATATATACACACATACATATATACATATACATAGATACACACACATACATATACACATACATATATACATACACACACATACATATACACATACAGTACACATATACACACAGGAAGGCAATACTATTTTTAACAGTTTACAGTAGAGGCAGGTAAGTGTCACTCTCTGTGCCCCCCATATATTTTAGTGTAGAAGCAGGGAGGCAGCACTGACTGTGCCGGAAACATTTCCAGGTAGAGGCAGGGAAGCAGTACTATCTGTGCTTACAGCGTATACTGGCTGAGGCAATAGTGTGTGATCCTGCGTCATTTACAGAAAGGGACAGGAACCCTGTACACTTTGGGCCTCTGTAATTGTGTAGACACATGGATGTAGTGATCGCCTCATCTTACTGTTACACTTGGGATGGATTCTTTTTTACAGTAATTTTTTTCTTTAAACTAAAGGTTTCTTTTTTATATATATATATGAGTAACGTAAAAGACAAATGATCTCTCAGGATTTGCCAATAATAAATATGCAAAGTATAGAACTGTAAAGTCAGGCTAACATTTACATGGAAGCCAGAGGGATTGTGGGACTAAAGTTCAAGGAGCATAGCGGCTGATTTATGGATATGTAAAGGAATGCAGAATAAGGAGTAAAGAGAGAGGAATATGGTGAGTTATGGGAGCACAGATAAGAGAGGCGACTGGAGGGATAGCTTTCATTCCGAGGACGTGCGGCTGCCTAGCGTGCCAACTCTGTCAGATGAGAGGAGCGTCCGACTAACACCATGGAGGCTGTCCTCACACATACATGACAGACTAGCGTGCCCCACCATAGGGAACAATCTAGAACCCTACCAATCACAACTCCAGCGTATATCCAGGACAAACACTGTATAAAAGATGGGCTGTTCAGGAATGTGTATAGTGCAGTGATTTAATATGTGCACAGTACAGAGTGCAGCTGGAGTTTGGGGGCAAAGGTGCATACATTTACCAGAACGTAACTGAAGCAAGTGGCTTGAGCAGAAATATCCCTGCTTAAAGCGACTCTGTGTCCACCAACCCACCAAACCGCTAGTACTTCCTTTTTGATAAAAGTACCATATTTTCCGGCATATAAGACGACTTTTTAACCACCAAAAAATATTCTTAAAAGTCGGGGGTCGTCGTATACGCCGGGTATGATCACCCCGTACGGTGGGGGGGGCATCAAAAATGGCCGCATCTCCACCATATGGGGCGACCACTATAAAGAAAACAAACATTTAACTCACCTGGGGCCCGTTCCCGGCATCGGCGCACTTCCTGTACCACTCTGTGACGTACACTACCTGCAGCGGAGACTGAGATTGCCGAACCTCGAAGACGCTCGGCTGCCGTGAGAGCTTCGGGAAAACAAGAGAGGCTTCGGGAACTTCCGGCGCCCCAATAACTTCTATGGGATTTCTGAAACAGAATCGGATCCACGACGGAACATTCCAATGCGTAAATTCTGAACAACAGAGCGGAAATCTCATTGAACCCAATGGGACGTTGCTCTATAAAAATGTAAAAGGGAAAATTGCAAGCAGAATACTTGTACAATTAAGCGCAGATTCCACTTGAAATTCCTCACCTATTCCTCTGTGTGATCATACCCTTAGGGCAAGTAAATCATCAAAAATCAGGCAGTGGGGAATTCCACTGAGTCCCTCCTGCCCCCTGTGTCAATGGGGGGGCTTGTGCGGCTCCGCTTCCGTGGCTCTCTGCTCAAAAAATTGACATGTCAATTATTTAAACGGAGAGCAGCTGAAGCGAAGTGCGCAATGATTTTACTCTGTTTGAACAACCCCTTATGCTGAAGAAACATGATCAGTATTAGCTAAAATCTCTTTAGAAGGGCGCAGGGTTTTCCTTTGAAATAGGCCAATGGTGACATAATTCTGACCCCCCCAAACCGCTTGTACCGTCAGATAGCTGCTTTTAATCCAAGATCTGTCCTCGGGTCCGTTCGGCAGGTGATGCAGTTATTGTCCTAAAAAGCAACTTTTAAACTTGCAGCCCTGTGTCAAATTGGTGTGGCCTAGAGTATCTGTGCCCAAGCCTTGCACTGCCTCTCTGTCCCTTCTCCCCACTCTCATCATTAGGAATGCTCCAGGCAGGTTTTCTCCTATATCACCTGTGTGAGCACATGTGCTGGATTGTTAAAGGGGTACTCCAGCGGGGGGCACTTTTTTGCTGGACGTCCACTCACCTACCCGGTTCCAGCGGCAGGTCCCGCATCGCGGCACTCCGGTCCCTGGCCGCTTCCTGGTGTGTGACGTGGGCCCGAGATCTCAGGTCCGCTCATGCAGTCAGTGACAGAGGTGGGATCTGAGCGGACTTGAAACGGATCCCGCCTCCTTCACTGACTGGCTGAGCAGACCTGAGACGTCATGTCTCGGGCCCACGTCAGACACCAGGAAGCGACTGGGCACCGGAGCGCCGCGATGTGGAACCCGCCGCTGGAACCGGGGAGGTCAGTGGACGTCTTTTCCCTCAGCCACCTCCTCCCCGTTCCCAGCAAAAAGGTGCCCCCCCCCCTCGCTGGAGTTCCCCTTTAAGGCACATGTGAAGTGTTCAGACAAGTGAGTAATAGAAGAAATTCTGCCAGCTCCGTTCCTAATGGTAAAGAGGGCAGGGAGGAGGGACGAAGAGGCGGTGCAAGCCTAGGGCACAGACACTCTAGGCCACGCCATTTGGTTCAGGGCTGCAAGTTTAAAAGTTGTTTTTTTATGACAATAACTGCATCACCTGCCGAACGGACCCCAGGACAGATCTTGGATTAAAAGCAGCTATCTGACGGTACAAGTGGTTTGGGGGGTCAGATTGTGGGTACAGAGTCACTTTAAGAAATGCCACAAAAATATACATCATGAGTTTTTATGTGTAAAATGGGAAAGGGGTTGTTTTCAACTTTTGTTGGATGAGGGATTTTTAAATATTTTTTAAGGGTGCGTTCACACGTACAGGATCTGCAGCAGATCTGATGGCGCAGATTTGAATTCTGGGCCACCAAATCTGCTGCAGATCCCGTACGTGTGAACGCACACTAAAACTTTTTTTTTTTTTTTTTCAAAGAGTACCTTAACAATGGAACCTGATCAGATTTTTTTAACTACTAAACAATTATAGGAGTATTAGGGTACGTTCACACTTACTGGATCCGCAGCTTATTTACTGCTTCGGATCCGCAGCAGATTTCATTTAAATAACTGAACACAGCATCAAATCTGCACCATCAAATCTGCTGCGGATCCTGTAGGTGTGAACGCACCTTAAGGAAGAAGAGATGTACAGTATACAGGTTGTCAAGAAAACAAGTATCTTCTGAGCAGTGGGAGCTGCACCGCCCCAGTAGTAGTGGTGGGGGATTAGTGCCACTTATGTGATGGAAAATGAAAGTGCTTGTATTGGGTCAGAATTATTTTATACTATTATTTTATTTTATACTTTTTACATTTTTTTTATATAATTTTTTGCGACAGTCCGATAATCCAGAATTAGTTAGAATTAACTAATAAACAATTCTCTGACAATTCTTTTTCATTCTGTGAGCGTTCTCTGTTTTTGTTGTTTTCACCGCTGGAAGCTGAGAGGCCGGATTGTTTTTGTGACTGGAGGCAGATGACTGATGCTTGTTTTCCCCCCCTTGCTTTTTAATTAGAATATCCATAAGTCTGCCAACAAAAATGTTGGATCCGAGACCCACACGGAAGTTATAGGGACAAGGTTTGATGTAATAGCTTATTTGTAAAGGAAACACAACTTGTTTGGTATTCCATGAAGCAGGAAGTTCAGAATGCCAGTGTAACATATTTTCAGGTGCTACTGAGTCATCTGCTGTTAGAAGTCTACGGGGGGAATTTTCCTCTCAAGTTGCTTTTAAAGGATAGAGTAAAAAAAAAAAAAATGAACGGAAGGAAATTGCTGACAAGTTGCATTTGTGCAATATACGTGGTCAGTCGTGTTTACTGCAAACTGTGTCAGGAGAAGAAGGTAAAGCAGGTGGAAGGCCGGATCATTTCCCACTAACATTGCTGTTTATTACTTTATACATTCCTTACGCATTGCAAATCTGTCCTTATACAGTATCTCAATCCCTTAAAAAGAGGGAAAAAAAATTTAATTTCAGTTTTTGTTTTTTTTTATTTGAAATTTTTGAACAATATTTATAGTAATTTGTATATTCATATATAGTAGATTTGTAGACATGTACATACTATGGAAACCCGACTGAGATGTGTGTAACCGATAATAAGTAACAGCAGTTGCAGAAGTTCTGGAGGACAAGATCCTTGATTTAGTTACTATACAATTAGTTCACAATGCATAACGTTTTATGGCCCTGTTACACGGAGCGATAATTCGTCCAATCGTTCGTTTAACGATTTTGAGTAAACGATTTTATATTTTAAGATCGCTTAAGCCCATCTCACACATAGGGTGAATCGGTCAAAGACTGTTTACACAAAGCGATCTGCAAATTTTTAGCGAACGACCAACGACGATTTGAGAACATGTTCAAAGATCGCGATGAACGATTTCTGGCTCATCGCTTGATCGTTCGCTGTGTTTACACGAGCCGATTATCGCTCAAATGCGAAGATTCCAACAATTATCGCTCCGTGTAAACTCACCATTAATCATCAACAATGTGTCGCGGGTCTGTCAGGTTCCTATTATATATCCACTCCATACTTAGCTGCACCCGGTTGCTGAGGACGGGTGATAATAGCTGGCATAGAGCATTCTCCGTTGTTTAGATGTCACACTGCGTCATTAGTCGTTCAGTGTTCAGATCTGCTTTCTGTGACAAGATCTGTTGTCCTCGCTAAACGGAAAAAAAAATCATTAAAGGGGTACTCTGGTGAAAATCTTTTTCTTTTAAATCAACTGGTTTCATAAAGATATAACGATTTGTAATTTTCTTCTATTTAAAAATCTCCAGTCTCCTAGTACTTATCAGCTGCTGTATGTCCTGCAGGAAGAGGTGTATTGTTTTCAGTCTGATACAGTGCTCTCTGCTGCCACCTCTGTCCATGTCAGGAACTGTCCAGAGCAGCAGCAAATAGAAAACCTCCCCATAGAAAACCTCTCCTGCTGTGGACAGTTCCTGACATGGACAGAGATGTCAGCAGCGAGCACTGTGTAAGACTGGAAAGAATACACCACTTCCTGCAGGAAGTAAATTTAAAAAATATATAACTTTCTAAAAACCAATTGATTTGAAAGATATTTTTGATATTTTTAAACGGAGTAGCATTTAAAAATCTCAACATGCTCACTGAAAAATATAGCGTGTCTAAGGGGGCTTACACACACACACACACACACACACACACACCTGACAGATTATTGAAGCCAAAGCCAGGTACAGCCTATAAACAAAAAACACACAATAGAAAGACTGAGATTTCTCCTCTTTTCAAATCCATTCCAGGCTTTGGCTTAAAAATCTGTCAGATAAATCTGTGCATGTAAAAGGACCCTTACCCTGGTGCATAAGCCTTATATGTCTGCGTATACAACCAGGACACAAATATGCATTAATAATATGTAATCCAAGACAAGCAAGATGAATATTGATGACAATCTATAAAAGCTAATATGACCTATAGTACTGGGTCCCAGTGTAACAGTGAAGAAGAGAACACCCAGTTCTGGGAGTAGTAAGACAGCGCTGTGCAGTCACGGGGACAGGTAAGTAGAGCTTCCTTATTATGTTCCCTTCCTTGCCTGCAGCTAAACTTGTTGCCCTGAATACGCCTTTAAAGGGGTTATCCAGCGCTACAAAAACATGGCCACTTTCCCCCTACGGTTGTCTCCAGATTGGGCGGGGTTTTGAAACTCCGTTCCATTGAAGTAAATGGAGCTTAATTGCAAACCGCACCTGAACTGGAGACAACAGTAGGGGGAAAAGTGGCCATGTTTTTGTAGCGCTGGATAACCCCTTTAAGGTCAGGGCTCTATGGAGGCTAGTCAAGTTTTTCTACACGAACTAACCTGCATTCAAACATTAAACGTCTTTTTTTGACTGGGTGCAATACTATTCCATCCATCAAAGTAAAATGTAGATTTTAGTAAGAAAAAAAAAAAAATCAAAATCTAGTGGAAAATACGACCAATATGACCAGAGCCTAACAGGGAATTTCGATGATTCTATGACCTGGTTCTCCATCTTATGTTCTCCTGACATACAATCTATGTGATAAGGGGCAGAGTTCACCTGTTTATTTGGAGTATATGACACAGGTTACGGATATATAGGTTACATTTGTTTATGGAGCTTTGACTGTATTATGTTTCCAAACAACCAGTAGTGGATGACCGTCCCGTCAGCCCAAACAACCTCGCTGGTGTTTTCTCAGGATAATTGGAAGCAGTTATTGATCTGCTCCCTGGTTGTACCATTCCTCCTGACAGCTTCTCACCAGACTTACCCATCATTGTAATTTTTTTATCATTGTATTTTTCTGATCCATTGAACAGGAAGAATTCTGGTTTTCGTGCTTTAAATTAACATAAATTTCAAAAGCATTGCAGGTTGATATAGTTTGCCGCTTTATCACAGGATGTAAGAGGATTGTGTCCATTTTCATGTATTTAACATTAATCTGCCTATATCACTATACAGTGGGGGAAATAAGTATCTGATACGCTGCTGATTTGGAAGTTTATGGAGAGGTCTGTCGTTTTGTCGTAGGTACACTTCACCTATGAGAGACAGAATGAAAGAAGGCTTTGATACACGGTGGCTCAGTGGTTAGCATTGTAGCCTTGCAGCGCTGGGGTCCTGGGTTTAAATCCCGCCAAGGGCAACATCTGCAAAGAGTTTGTATGTATTCTCCGTGTTTGGGTGGGTTTCCTCCGGGTACTCTGGTTTCCTCCCATACCCAAAACATACAGACAGGTGAATTTAGATTGTGAGTCCTAATGGAGATAGGGAGCAATAATTGGCAAAACTATGTAAAGTGCTGCGGAATCTGTGTGCGCTATACAAATAAAAGCATTATTATTAAATATTAGTTGGAAAACTGAACTTAAAGGGGTAGTCCGGCGGGGGGGGGAGTAGGTGGCTGGGGGAAACGACGTCCACTCACCTCCCCGATTCCAGCGGTGGGTGCCGCATCGCAGCGCTCTGGTCCCCGGTTCCCGGCCGCTTCCTGATGCAGGCCCAAGACGTAACGTCTCAGGTCCGCTCAGCCAGTCAGTGACGGAGGCGGGATCCATTTCAAGTCCGCTCAGATCCTGCCTCTGTCACTGACTGGCTGAGCGGACCTGAGACTTATCGTCTCAGGCCTGCGTCAGACACCAGGAAGCAACCAGGGACCAGGGCGCCGCAATGCGGGACCCGCCGCTGGAGCTGGGGAGGTGAGTGGACATCCTTTCCCTTAGCCACCTCCTCCCCGGTGTCAGGAAAAAATTTTTTTAGTAATTATAGAGATCCGACATTTCCTATAGTTCTTGACCAGGTTTGCAGATGCTAAGGGTATGTTCACACTGAGCAAATACGGCGGAATCCCGCAGTGCTCCTCCCCTCACGCACTCTCCCATAGACGGGCTATGGGACACGGAGACAGGTGCCTGTTTCCGCCTGTTTTACTCAGTGTGAACATACCCTAAAGCAGGGATTGTGTCCCTCTCCTCCATACAAATCATCTTTAAATCTTTCAGGTTTTGGGGCTGTCACTGGGCAACATTAACTTTCTGCTCCCTCAAACGATTTTCTATTGGGTCCTTTTCTGGAGACTGGCTAGACCACTCCAGGACCTTGCCATGCTTCTTACGGAGCTGCTCCTTAGTTGCCCTGGTTGTGTGTTTTGGGTCAATGTCTTGCTTGAAGTCCCAGCCACGACTCATCTTTAATGCTCTTACTGAGGAAAGTAGGTTATCGGCCAAAATCTCACAATACATGTCCTCGTGTATTCTCCCTTCAATATGTTGCAGTTGTCCTGTCTTTTTTTGCAGAAAAGCATCCCCAGTATGATGTTTCCACCCCCCATGCTTCACCACTGGGACTGTGTTCTTGGGGTTGTACTCTTCCTTCCTCTAAACCCGGCTAGTGGCGTTGATACTAAAAAGTTCTGTTTTGGTCCCATCTGACCACATGCCCTTCTCCCATGCCTCCTCCGGATTATCCAGATGTTCACTGGCAAACTTCAGATGGGGTTTGAAATGTGCTGGTGTGATGATGTAGGTTGGAAAACTTGCTAATTGGCAGTGTATCATGTATTTGTGAGGTTATAGATAATAGAGAATGGTTTGTGGCATCTTGCAAATTGTGTGGAAGCCACTGGACTCATCTTCTCCTACGTGTCCTTCCAAATTTATGTGAAGCCAGTTCCTAAGACCATTTTCTCAATTTTATATTATTATTATAGTTCTGCCATGCAATGAATTCATTTTTTAAAAAAAAATTCTTCTATCCAGTAAACTATGAGTTAAAATTATTACTACAATTTTTTTCTTGGGACAAAAGGGAAGGGGGGTCCCCGCAGGGCCGTTGTCACTGAACTAGAGCCATGACACCAGCCCTGCACATGCTGCAGCAGACCCCCTCTCCCCTTCCTGTCATTCCCATCTGTAGCAACAGCAGAAACATGTAGTGGAGTTGGCAGCTGTTAACCCTTGCAGTACCATCTTCAAACAGGCACCAGAGTAACGCTGTAGAAGGTAACCTGGCAAAGACCACACAGCCAGTGGTTTTATGAGCACTTGCCTCCATTGGAAGGAGAGGGCGCTCATTGGTGAGGCACAATTAAAATTCTTTTTTTTTTTATTTTTCAATTTTAATAAAAATGGACCTCCTACTTCCTGGCATTAGATGAGCGTGCTAGGTGGCTGCCTACCCTTGGTCCCACCATTGTGCTAAGGGGGGAAATGACCAACACCAGCATGAACGCTGATGTCGGCCATTAGCGGTGAGTGCCAGCTGCCGATAGTCACTCGGAATGACGCAAGCTCGGGGTGTGAACTAGGTTCATACAGCTCCACCATTTGTGCACCATACATGTAGGGCATAAAGCTTTAAGGGGTTAACTTAAAGAGGAAGTCCCACAAAACTGAAAAAAGGCAGGTAGGGGGAGGTCTTTGCCCGCTCAGCCAATCAGTGGCTTGGATGGTGTCCTGCCCCAATCACTGACTGGCTGAGCGGGCAATCACTCACCCGGTTACATGACATTTCTGGGAACTTCTCCTTTAACATATACTGCTTGGAGGCTACTGGAGAAGAAGGGGTATTCTAAGAGTCCTATACCACAAAGAGATTTCTCAACAATTAACAATCTCAAACCCACCACTATGGCGAACGACCTGAAATCGTTCAGTTACACGGAACGATGATCGCTACTTATGATGGTTCTTGCGGTCGTCCAGTCATTGCTACTGCGTTATTTGCAGAGAGAACGACCTAACAACGTCTTATTACACCAATTGCAAACGATCAATGGTAAAAAATAGGTCCAAATTCTATCAAGCAACCAACAATTTCTCGTTGGTCGTTTAATCGTTGTCTGCTATTACACGAAACGATTATCATTCAATTATGAACGATCTAAAGATGGTCTCTCCAAATATATCGAGTGGTCCTGGCAACATGTGTGACCAATACCAGCACTTTTCGCTTAGACCGTTGTGTGTAATGATGATTGTTGTAGTTGTATTTATAAGTTATTTAGTTACTTATAAGTGAAATGATTTATTATTCACCATATATATTCTGTCGGAGCCTCCAGTTGGATGAATAGACTTCATTGTTTGTTTTATAAGATTCAAATCCCAATAAAGGGATCATGCTGCAACCTTCCTATGGTCCCGAATTGTCAATCACATTGGTCATTACTGTGGAGACATGGCTTCTAGTTAATTGAGACAATGCTTTGTATTTGGAGGGAGTTTATGTCCAGCGTATGGGGTCAGCAGGATGACCTTCCCTCCCCAGATCCCAGGGATTAGTTCTTCTTCTAACACCAGATCTCTTGTTTCATACTTCAGGTTGTCAGCTCGTGTTCCTTGTATTGGCACCTCTCATGCACATGCTGAAACGCGTGGTCTTAGAAGTCAAATTTCTGACCTTTTTTTTTTTTTTTTTTTTTTTAGGTTATTTATGGACCCGAGATGATTATTTTCCCATCTCTTTTTACTGCTTTCATAACAGACTGTGGCCTTTGGCTCACGCTAAATACACTGTGTGATGC
This sequence comes from Dendropsophus ebraccatus, assembly GCF_027789765.1. Classification (NCBI taxonomy): domain Eukaryota; kingdom Metazoa; phylum Chordata; class Amphibia; order Anura; family Hylidae; genus Dendropsophus; species Dendropsophus ebraccatus. The sequence continues at coordinate 12,149,840 of NC_091459.1, read as the reverse complement.
CTTTACTACTGATTAAAACTGCATTCTGTGCCATGTGTTCTATGCAATTTTTTGTTTGGATAATGAGCGGCCTATACTGCATGTGAATGTGGTCGGATAAATCAAGAAGGCTTTCTGGTGTCATATCGGATTAGCTGGCGGATAGGAAAAGAATGTGTCTTGGGAAAGTATCTAGTGGTCGATCTGTAAGTGACCCTTTCGAGCTCTAGATCCATGACCCGACTTTCTCTTTCGGTGACTTGGCTGATTTGTGTTTATCCTGGACTGAAGCAGTTTTTTTTTTTATATTTTATCCATCTGTATGTTTCCAGGTAACCCGAGACTAATGAGAGTTTTATTAGTTAAAATGGAAGTTTTTCTCTCGATAGTTCATATCCCTTCACCTTTTGCTTGAATAAATAGAGACACCTTGCGGAATTGTCCGTCTGGACGTAATAATAGTGCAGTATATAATAGCAGAGGGGCTATTTACCAGTACTATACATTGCATACATTGATTTCCGTATATCCGTGCACGTACATTACATTTTATTGATTCCTACACGACTTCCTGTTTGAGTGCTCTTGTTTTCACAGTAGACCTTGCTCTTGTTATTCTATTATTTCCATCATGGTGTCTCTATACTGTATCCCTTTTGCAGGTCTCTGTTGGCAGAGCATTAGATGGTTACAGCCAACATGGAATTTCCATCTACAGAATGCTTTCTACAGCAAAACCCGGCTGGTCCTTGTAAACAACCGTTTTTTTCTGATAATTATCTGGAAAACACCTTGTATGTGGGTAACCTCGATTGTTAGTAAAAGACATGTATGGAATCGGGGCCTCAGATGTATTAATCTGCGTCTGTGCCTGAATTTTGTCTAAAAACTGGTGCACAGGGCATTTCTTATGCATGCAGACCCCTGAGAGACGCTTTTCCACTAGGTTATATAACGGCCTGTACCACATTGTTAAAGAAGAAGTCCGATGAGGGGATGGCAAAAATCATTATGAGAAAGCGATCACTGATCTCAGGGAGACCAGCCAAACGATAATACTGCCGGCTGCTAGTCAATGCAGTGAAATCCTAGGTGCATTGCCCCCTGGGAAACATGAATATGCAAAACAAGAGTCCGTGGAGCCTCACTGAAGAGTTTTGAAACACAGGACTATCCAGATATCCCTCCGGGAAGGACCCAGCCAAGGGGCGGCTCCTGTAAGGAAACCGCCAAAACCACCATATTAAGTGGCCCTATAAGTCAATGCAATGACAAGGAAAAAACTAAGGCCAGGTAACCATCCACATACAGCTGTTTCGGGGTGTTGCCCCTCATCAGTGTGGAGCAGGATTCTGGCTAGGTGGGAGCAATGCTTAGTAGAGCCATAAGAGAAACAGATCACTGATCTTAGGGAGACCAGCCAAATGATAACACTGCCGTCTGCTAGTGAGAGAGCTCAATGCAGTAAAATCCTAGGTGCATTGCCCTTCAGTGAGGCTCCACGGGCTCTTGTTTTGCATATTCATGTTTCCCAGGGGGCAATGCATCGTTTTGTGTAATATGGTGAACGATTTCAGGTTAATGATAAACAATCGAGTTGTGATCGTTTATTGTCAGTCATTAATCGTTAAAAATCACTTAATCTAATAGGGTACGTCTTGACCTGGCTCAAACGTTGCAAGCTGGTGGGATTTTGCCTGCTCAGCCAATCAGTGATTGAAGGGGTGTCCCGCCTCACTCACTGACCGACTGAGCGGGCATCCATCAGCCGAGTCGTGACATAGCCGGAAGGGAGCTAAGACAGCTGACTGTAGTCCAGGAGCAGGACGCAACACTGCACAGGCGTTGGGACAGTTGAATATGCCCTCTTTTTTCTTTTCTTTTTTTTTTTTAATTATCGGAATACTACAAATTTATGTTTATGAAAAAAATTAAAGGACAGGATAAATAAGTTATGTAGGAATTTAAAAAAGCACCGCTTCTTTCCTTCAAAACCAGCGCTTCCCCTGGCCTCAGGTTGTGTGTGGTGTTACAATTCAGCTTCACTCACTTCAGTGGAACAGAGCTGCAAAACATACACCCAGACTGAGGAGAGCAGAGGTGCTGTCTCTAGAAGAAAGCAGCCATGTTTCTCTCTCTGAGCCAATCTTGACAATTCAGAAAATTTGTGTCAATCACGGCCAAACCTTCTGAACAAAGACCTTCAGCTCCACAGCTCTCCTGAAACCAATATTAGGTTATTTGATTGACTCAGTCGGCTGGAAATAAAAATATTCCTAAATGATTCCGAGATTAATCTGTGTTTATTATAATATAGCCGAATACTTGAGATAACATTTTATTCTACGTGAAACAATTTGGATATAATTTTTATTCCTATCGGCCTGAGCGTCCGAGCGTCCGCCCGATCGACTTCTTGAAGCAACACGGCTGTTTCTTTAGGCATTGAGCTTATTTTGTAAGGGATATGCTAAATTGATAATGTTATTTTGACCTTTTTGGGGTATTTGAACAATTTATTAAAGACAAATAAACCCCGCTTAGAAATGTAACAAGACGGAAAATTGCTTGAGTATTAAGAAGAAAAAAAAAAATTGGAAATCTGAAGTTTATGTATAAATATCAGTAACATGTTGAATGAGGTTAGGAAAATTAAAGGGGAACGCAGAGGAGAAAATATGTCTCTTTATGTCTTCCTCCTCTGCGCCGTCCCGGTGCAGTTAGTTGTCTGCTCCATGGTCCGGTAATACCGTTACGAGAACTACCCGTTCCCATATCACCGATCCATTCCCATATCGCCGATCCGTTCCCCATATCGCCGATCCGTTCCCCTAATCGACGATCTGTTCCCAGCCGGCCCACCACTCTCTAATCATGTTCAATGGTGCGGGCCTGATTGGTGCTATAGCGGCGGGTCATTGCTCCTAGCGGTCTCACTGGACCATGGAGCAAACGACTAACTGCACCGGTATTGCCAGGAGGAGGAAGGTAAGGCTAGGTTCACACTGCTTTTTAGCATTCAGTTTTTTTCATCCGTTTTTTGCAAAAAAACTGATGCATTTGTATGCATCCGTTTTTCCATTGACTTCCATTATAAAAAAAACCAAAAACGATCGAAACGGAGCTGTTTCTTTTAACGGACACAAAACTAGTGTTGACACTACTTTTTTGTCCGTAAAAAAAAACAAAACGGATTCACACAAATGCATCCGTTTTTTTCATCTGTTTTTTGCAAAAAACGGATGAAAAAAAAATGGAGTGCAAAAACGCAGTGTGAACCCAGCCTAAGAGACATACCTTCCTCCTCGGCGTCTCCTGTGCAATAGGGACATAGCAGGTTAGATTCGTCAAAGCTGCTGACCGTTTCCCTTTAAATAAGTGTATTAATCAGTATATAAAATAAAACGCTCCTCCCCCCTCCGCCACAATTTTCTTATGTATATTTACACATATCTGTGAACATTTTTGCTATTTTTGATACACAGAAACAAATGTAAAATAAATACGCTGGGAACAAAAAGTACCCGGTTTATTTCTGGTTTATACATCACAGCGACTACATGGTCTCCTGAAATCCTTCCAACTTAATATTATGGGCAAAGGGAGGCCAGGAGTTTAAGAGCAGAATCTATCAGAAATGCGCAGCAGTGACGTATATCGGGAGGATGCCAAAGCTGTGATGCCAATGAGGGGAAAACCATTCCCACATCTTGACGAGGATAAACAGTGTTCACTTGGAATAGACTACCAATATATACCTCAGTAGGCCTCCCTTGAAATCTGTATACTTACATTAACATATAAAAACAGAACATTATTTGCTAACATTTCAGGACTTAACTTTAAAGTGTACCTGTCGTTTAAATATTTTTTTGCAGAAATGAATAGTACAGGCGATTTTAACAAACTTTGTAATTGGGTTTATTAGCTGAAAAATGCATTTTTGTATTGAAAAAGCAGGTTGAAGCTCTCCCCCCTGTCTTCATTGTTCTCTATGGAGAGGGGAGGGGTGGAGGGAGATGAGGCACCAAAACAGGACAACAAAGAGTTAATTTACAGCTACATCACCGGGCTATATCCTCTCATAGTCAGCTCTGACCTCTGCATACCGTCTTTCACACAGTTCCCGGCAGTGTAATCCTTTGTTCTCTGCTCTCTGCTGCCGACTAATCTCCCTCCTCCCTCCTCCCCTCTCCATAGAACAGCCAGGGCTTGACTGTGTAAAAGAGTGGAGATGTCCTGATAATGAGCAGTGAATGAGAGAGAGGAGGGGGAGAGGGGGGACCTGGGGAAAGTCTTTATGAATGCAGATAATGGCAGATTTGCCTAATAAATCCAATTACAAAGTTTCTTAAAATCTCCTGGACTATTGATTTCTGCAAAAAAAAAAAAAAAAAACACGAAACGACAGTGACACTTTAACTTTAATATTGACAGATCTCCCCACCACTACTTCATCCAATATTGAGCAGCAGATATATTGTGGGTTGGTGACCTTCTGTAATTTATTCTAAAGGCCGTATTACACGGCCTGATGCTCCGTGGGGAGAGAGCGCCGACCCGTCAGCTCAGAGTTCGCTTCCCCCACATTCCCTGCTTGCTGCCTGTGCTATTACACAGACAGCGAGTGGGGAGCAGTGGAAGGGGGCTCCCGAATGACCCTTATATCATTTGGGTGGGCCATTGAAGTCAGTGGCGGTCTATTGCTGCTCCTATTACACAGAGCGACGCACAGCAGACCGTCGCTGCACAAATGTTGCTCTTCCAACATGCTGGAACACCTCGATCAGCAGACATTGTGCTGTTACACGAAACAATTACCGACCTGACCAGATGGTAATAGGCCAAGTAAGGCCTATAATGATTTAGTGTAATAGAGCCTTCACTTGCTGCACTGTGGATGTTTACACAACTCTTTATGTGTAAGACTGTGTTGTCTATGATTGTGACATTTATTATTTTTATGATAAGTGTAGCTACTGTAGGTAGCCAGTCCCCATTTTTTTTAAACGCAATTAGGGCACCAAAAAATAAACAATAAAGTCAGTCACTGCTTAAGTGTGCAGCTTCTGTAGGGTTGACAGGTCACAAGGACAGTTGAGCAGCAGCTGCAGCTAAAGGGTTTGTTAACAAATTTTTTTTATTCCGAAAATACCAGAGATTTCTAATTTACTTATATAAAAAAATCTGAAGTCTTCCGGTACTTACTAGCTGCTGTATGTCCTGCAGGAAGTGGTGTACTTTTTTCAGTCTATCACAGTGTTCTCTACTGCCACCTCTGTCCATGTCAGGAACTGGCCAGAGCAGCATCAAACATCTCCTGCTCTCCAGACTGAAAAGAATACACCACTTCCTGCAGGACATAAAGCAGCTGATAAGTACTGGAAGACTTAATAGAAGTAAATTACCAATCTCTGGCACTACTTGGTATAAAATAATTTTTTTTTTAGGTGAACTACCCCTTTAACCCTTAAAGACGGATATACCCGTCATGTTGCTATTAGGAGGGTACAGAGCGTGCTCACAATGTGGCCCCTCTCTGTACCTTGGCCATTATTAGCAGCTGGGGACCGAGGCTATTAGCCGATTAACCATTTAAATGCCGATGTGGAATCACTTTATATGAATTCAGCTGTATATGTGGTGTAGATATATGTAGATAAATGGAACACGGGACTGATTTGGATATCAGGAAATGCTTTGTAGTTCTCTGCTGATTTCCTCTGTGCTGCTTTTCCCCTGCAATGATTGGGTAAGATTGGTATGTAAGACGTGACTTCTCACCTCATTAGTTTTAGGACTGCTGCTCCTTTCTATTGGTCGCTGTTATGACAAGAGACAGAGGGATGACAGAGTGGTTGTTTATATTACCTAATAGAGAGAGCTGTCACTGCGGACTCTGCTCAGCACAGACAGGAGAGGGGTAGCACATCTTCCAGGGTTGATGAATTGCCCTATTAGTATAGTTCAGTAACTTGGCACACAGAGGAAGTATTATGTGTCCAATCCAAACATTTCTCATGTTAACCTCAGCACACATTCGTAATACTGAGAAATGCTCCTCATCCGAGGTCGGTCATGTTTTCAGAAATAGCTAACAAATGGCCGCCTTCTCTCTTTTCCAAACGGTGGATGATTTATCATTGTTCTGTCTCCACTGACTTGAACGATTTATATTTAACCTACTCGCCATTGTCTAGCATTATTTGAGTTTCAAACTTTAAGGGGTTACTCCTGGCGAAAGTATTTTTCTTTCATACCGACTGGTTTTTATAAAGTTGTATAGATTTGTAATTTACTTCTATTTAAAAATCTTAAGTCTTCCCATACTTATCAGCTGCTGTATGTCCTGCAGGAAGTGGTGTATTCTCTCCAGTCTGACACAGTGCTCTCTGCTGCCACCTCTCTGTCCAGAGCAGGAGAGGTTTTCTATGGGGATTTGTTACTGCTCTGGACAGTTCCTGACATGGACAGAGGTGGCAGCAGAGAGCACTGCGTCAGACTGAAAAGAAAACCACTTCCTGCAGGACATACAGCAGCTGATAAGTACTGGAAGACCTGAGATTTTCAAATATAAGTAAATTACAAATCTATATAACTTTCCGATACAAGTTGATTTGAAAGAAACATATTTTAGTTGGGTAACCCAAGTCATTTCACCACACCTCTTATAGTAAATTTCCCTACAAAATAATAGAAAAAAAAATGAAATAAAACAAAAATTGTACGTTGGCTAAGTGTTCAGCATTGTTGCCTTTCAGGTCCTGGTTTTCAATGTGACCAGGACCACTATATGCCTGGAGTTTGCATGTTTTCCCTGCAGTTTTCTCAGTTCTCTTCAGGGACTTCAGTATAATCATGAATCCCAGTTCCATAGTAATAATAAAACCTTTGTTTATATAGATAGTATTAGAAGCTTTGTACCTGGCTCCATCATTGCGCAGACGAGGGCTGCACGAATGATCACCAGATTATTCAAGTGGCCGTTTACGTTACAGGTCCCCATACAGGGTATACTTTTGTTGGCCATAACTGCTACTCGCTTTGGGTTTGGCCGTCAGTATACATCCGATCAAAACGGTGAAGATAAGGGTCAGGTATGATGAAAAATCATCTCTTGACATCTTTATTCTTAAAGGGGTATTCCAGTCAAACATAACTTTTCATATGTTGCTGCCCATGGTGAGACTAACAATTTCCTCCATACTTGTTATTATCTATTCAGTCTCCTTCCCCCAGTTCTCAGCTGCTGCTTTCTGCTGAAGACACGAAAATCTGTGTGTGAGCTTTTTTCTCTGTCTCCCCCTCCCTTCTGAGACAACTGATGTAAACAAGTCCCTGGCAGGCTTTATCTGCAACATTGTAGCTTCTTTGTAATGCTGGGAGGGCTATTCTGAGGTCAAGTTGCTGATGGACTTTAAAGAGACGTTCTGCGGCGTAACCCTCCTCATAGAGAACACAGGATCTTTCGGCCATTTTTGTGTATGGGGAGGATAAGGGAGATAACTGAATGATCACTTGGGCGTCAGGTATGGAAAGTGTATGGCCATAAACTATTTTCCCGATAAGCAGTCTGTGTAAAATAAGTATGGGGAACCTTTGGCCCTCCAGCTGTTGCAAAACTACAATTCCCATCATGCCTGAACAGCCAAAGCTTGCAACAGCTGGAGGGCGGAAGGTTCCCCATCCCTGGTGTAAAAGGTCCATGACCTACGTTGTCTGTCTATAACAGAAGTTTTCTATCATGTAAAATCCACTGTTTGTTTTTCTCCACCAGATCTGTAGACTGCAGCGCCATCTGTCAGCCGGGGAGTACAGCCAGGATTTGTTCTCCAGGTTACCAGCCATCTTCATATCTCCGAGTAGCCAGCCTCCGTGTGATAAGCTCTCCGAAGTGTTGCAGCTATGTGGCGGTAAGGTGTGCAAGACACTACGCCAGGCCAAGCATTGCATTGGGCTGTTTACCGGAAAGAAACCGCCAGACCTACAGTGTCTGTCAGAGAAATGGCTGCTGGGTAAGTGACAAACTATAATCTGTATACTGTATTTGTGCTGTGATACTAACATCACATATATATATATATATATATATATATATATATACACACAGATCTTATATATACTGCTGGATATGTATTTAAAACCTAGTTGACTCACCATCGCAACACAGAAAAGATTGGCACCACCACCATATTATAGCTCCATACAACGTTTGAATTTTTGAATCTAAGGCTAGCATAAACTAGTGACAGAGAAGCTGCACAGAATGATGTATCACTTACATTGTCCTGTGCAGCTGATCCAGAGATCTCCTCCTGAATAACATGGACAATAAGTAGCCCTCTCCATTATGTGCATGAGCTCAGTAGTCCTGGATATTCATGAGAAGCAGAAAACTCCGCCCACCAACTGCTGATTGGCAGTTATCTATCCATGCTGTGTATAGGCAGCAGCTGGAGGGCGGGGGGAGGGGGTGTGGCAAAAATCCTATTCTCCTACATATTAGGAAAACGGCTGAACAGAATGATGTAAGTAATACACCGATCTGGTCAGCATTTCTGTCACTAGTTTATGCTTCGGAATAAACCTAGTGACAGATTCCGTTTAAGGCAGATCAAGTGAAAAGAGTATGTGTTAATTGGAAGGCTACTATAACCAGGGAGTACACAGCTGACACCCAGCACCCCTCCTAATAAGACCTCATAGGGAGGGTCTACTGGGTTAGCATACCATTAATAGCAGATGGGGGGATCTTATAGGACAACTCTATTTTGAGGAGTGTTGTATATATTTAAATGTTAGAAAGAAGTCAAACAAGGTAACTCGGAGTGACTTCCATTTCAACATTCCCGAGGTTCTTAAAAAAAAAGTTTGGGAATTGCAATATAATGACAATCTGGCACAAACAGATACTGATAGACCTAATGGATCAGAGTATGACAAGTAGTAGAGGAGAGATGATTTCAAGGAATGAGAAGCATTTAAAGGTCTTCTCCATCAGATGCAGCAATGCGGGTGGGATGCGGAACCTGCGTACAGAGGTCACTACAACTTCTGCCTTATTCTGCCGTTACTATTAAATCCTGAATAAATAATGACTTGGTCGCCCTTAACGTAATAGACCTTGTAACTGCTGGATACATACTGTACATATAGGGGTTGAGTGAAATAGAGAGCATTCTGAATGTAGGGTCATTGGCTTCTGGAAGGACATGTTCCCTTATTAAAATCTCATTTTTTAAACATGTCTATTTGCATACCTACGTTATTAAACGTGAAGTCCAGCGAAAATAAAAATAATGACAGGAAAGCGGGGGTTGCGGGAACTTAATAAACAAAGTGTACTACCTAATTCCCGCACCTCACAGTGCCGCTCCTGGGTCTCACTGACAGCCTCCTCCAGCTCCTCCAGCTGCAATGTCACGTATCTGGCTGATGTACTGCCCGCTCAGCCAATGAGTCACTTGGGCGGGACATCTCCCCTGTCACTGACTGGCTGAGCAGGCAATCCATCAGCAGGGCTGTGACGTTGCAGCTGGAGGATCTGGGAACGTGACATACCCAGATGTCGGCTAAAAAGGACAGCCGGCGGCTGTCACCGAGACCTGGGAGCCACGCTAGGGGGCGAGGGGAGGGATAAGTATTCTGTGATGTCTTTGGTCCCCTGCAGCACAGAACTTATAAGTACTTCAAAACAAAGCCAGTCTCCCGAAGCTTTTCAGTCTTGTGTTGGTTGAAAAAAACAGACTAAACACATGAAGTCTTGGCCAGTACAGAGAGTCACGGCTCAGTGTGTCCATCAATCGCATGACTGCCTCTGTGAGCGCTCAGATGGCCTGGGATACAGGGGCTTTGATTATTCCTTTTGGGCTAATGTTGTATACCTGCTGCAGTCCCTTTCCCTCTATTAGCATCACCACTTTACTATTCCATCCTACTAGTACATTATATATAACTCATAGAAATAATTATCCTTAATATATGTATATTAGAAAAAAAAAAAAAAGAAAAACAGAACATCAGCCAAACATTGTGCTTATTTAAAAAGAGATGAGTGAATTTACAATAGGAGTGTAGCAAAGCGCTTTCTTCCTATCTGGATTCTGCTCATTAGCCTGCGGCCTTTGAAGTCTGCTCCGCTCCTCCCAGGGTGCTGGGAAAAGATGGATCCAGTCCTGGGAAACTGGGAGGAGTTACCCAGGACTGGATCCGTCTTTTCCCAGCACCCGGGAAGGAGCCGCATGGAGCAGAGTAGCCCGCAACCTGATGAGCAGAATCCCAATAGGAAGAAAGCGCTTTGCTACACTCCTACTGTAAATTCACTCATCTCTATTAGAAAGGATTTGCCAATATAGAGATGACAGAGGGAAGATGTCACATTCTTTTGTTATACCGAGCGGCTCATCTCCCAGGGCAGCCTTATTTATAGAGATAATAAAGCTAATGAGAAGCAGCAATGTGTTGTACAACATCCAGGAAATGGCCGTATATTCATCATTTATGACAGTTACGTTTTATTATGCGGCGTGCATGAAATACTTCTGCATTCTCCTGCAGTTTATGTTGATTTATTACAGTGAGTTTTTGGCTTGCTAAGCAGCCTGCTTTGCTCTATCATACACTGGGCTTCCGCTGCTTATAGTCACTCATATCAGAGGGTTATTACTACACTCCATATAGCTGCTCCCTTGTGCTGCATATAGAAACTGCAGCATTGTGAGGGGCCTTTTCTAATGTCTTGTTCTCTATTGTACTTGTTAGAGTGTTGCTAGTAGTTACACCCTTCACAAAAGCCTGTATTTTTTGTAAATGGTGATGTAGTAGTGTTAAAGTTTCGCCACAAGATGTCGCTATTGTAGGTATATGTAGGTCATTGCTGCACAGCTGTAGTATTGCAAGGGTTATCATTTGTTTGTATGTCACATGGATCTGTAGACCAATGAGCATGTTTTCTTCTTCTGTCCTATCATTTCTCTCTTTACTTCTTACATATGAACTCTTTACCCATTCACAGCACACCTTACAGGGGCTGTAGATAGGAAGTCACATGGGTAGAGGAAGTGTAGAGGTCTTTTGTCACTAGACTCCGTAGAGGAAGGACACAAGCCAGAGCGCTCTCTACAGTAGTCTAGTTGGGCCCTGGCCCTCCGCCAGGTCCCTAGTCTCAGTGTGCAGTCTAGAAGCAGACCCAGGCACATGAAGCTAACCTTTTTCTTCTCAAGTAACTCCACTCGACACTATGCATTGTTAAACCCTTCACAAGAGAGGACAAGTCAGAGATCATGTCAACCAACGCTGTGGCCTAGGAAAGTCACAGTGCAGGACAGTATCCACAAAGCAAGGCCAGGAACTGATCTGGATAGAGCAAAGTTGCTAGAAGCCAATGAACTCTATCTCGCAGCGCGGGTGTCAGTAGGGAACCCTCAGCATTCTGCTCATCCCAGGAAACAAGGTCTGGGGCTTGTGTCAGCCACTAGGACGGGTCCCCCGACACTGGTAGGACAATAAGTGGTACAAAGACCCAAGAGTCAAAACATGGGCACAATTATTCTTTCTCTTCTTAAGTATTCTTCTATTTCTTCCTCCAACATCCCAGCAGAGCACACTACTACTTGGGTTGGGACTCTCACGACATACTCCTCTCTACTATTCTGATTCTCTACTCTCCGCATGCAACTTAGTCCACACGACTGTACTACTTCCTATCCGCTCACTGCAGATCTGAAAACTAACCTAATCAAGTGTAAAGTATTCTGTCAATGCAAAGCTGTATGACCTTCTGCACACAAGTGTTCCCCAAGTAAAGCAGATTTTATGATAAAGAGACTCTGAGATTCCTCATCCCACACCAACAAAGTATACACACACTCCTTGGGTCATCCCCCCTCTTTGTGGGTAGCAGCCATGCTGCGGGGGTCCCGATCGATTGTGCCGACAGGCGGGGATAAGCCTCTTACCTCCGTCCTGTCAGATCAACGATCCATGTATAGAGTCTGCTCTCAGGAAGACTCTATACATAGATCACCGATAACACTGATCTATGCTGTGGCATATACAGTGATAAAAAGTGTAATGAAAAAGTTTTTAAAAGTATTAAAAAAAACCTTATTAACCCCTCTCCCAATAAAAGTTTAAAATACCCCCTTGCCCATTATAAAAATATTAAGAAATAAATAAACATATTATCGTAGCGTGCGGAATCATCCCATCTATTAAAATATAACATTATTGTTCCCGCACGGTGAACGGTGTAAACGGAAAGAAAAAAACTCCAGGATTGCTGATTTTAATAAATTATATATCAGGGAAAAAAATTAATAAAAAACAATCAAAATTTTTCTGTTACACCAATTTGATATTAATAAAAACTAGAAATCATGGCGCAAAAAATGCCTCCCTCAACCAGCCCTGTAGGTGGAAAAATAAAAGCGCTATGGCTCTTAGAAGGCGAGGAGGAACATCACATTAATTTGACCCGGACATCCGTGCTCTGTCTTGAAGGGGTTAAAGGCTTACCAGCGAACATCTTTTTCTTTCAAATCAACTGGTTTCCGAGTTGTTATCGAGATTTGTAATTTACTTCTATTCAAAAATCTCCAGTCTTCTAGTAATTATCAGCTGCTGTATGTCCTACAGGAAATGGTGTTTTCTTTTCAATCTGACACAGTGCTCTCTGCTGCCACCTCTGTCCATATCAGGAACTGTCCAGAGCAGGAGTAAATCCCCACAGAAAACCTTTCCTTCTCTGGACAGTTCCTGACATGGACAGAGGTGGCAGCAGAGAGCACCGTGTCAGACTGAAAAAAATTAACACCACTTCCTGCAGGACATGCTGCAGCTGATAAGTATGGGCGACTTGAGATTTTTAAATAAAAGTAAATTACAAATCCATATAACTTTCTGAAACCAGTTCATTTCGCCAGAGTACCCCTTTAATATTTGCTGCCAGGTTCACCCATCTATTACAGTCAGTCGAACACCAGCGGTTTCTGACATCAGAATAACATGCGGTCATTCTTTTCCTTGGGAATACTTCAAACAAATTAAGAGAATAGGGATAAAAAATGACAGGAATATTATTATTATTACTATTATTATTATTATTATTATTGTTATTATTATTACTATTATTATTGTTGTTATTCATATTACTATTATTACTATTATTATTATTATTCTAACTACTATTATTACTACTATTACTATTATTATTATTACTATTATTGTTATTATTATTATTATTGTTGTTATTCATATTACTATTATTATTATTATTATTCTAACTACTATTATTACTACTATTACTATTATTACTATTATTATTATTATTATTACTATTATTATTATTGTTGTTATTCATATTACTATTATTATTATTATTATTATTACTATTATTATTATTATTACTATTATTGTTATTATTATTATTATTATTATTATTATTGTTGTTGTTATTCATATTACTATTATTATTATTATTATTATAACTACTATTATTACTACTATTACTATTACTATTATTATTACTATTATTGTTATTATTATTGTTATTCATATTACTATTATTATTATTATTACTATTATTATTACTATTATTGTTATTATTATTATTATTATTGTTGTTATTCATATTACTATTATTATTATTATTATTATTATTATTATTATTCTAACTACTATTATTACTACTATTACTACTATTATTATTATTATTATTATTATTATTATTACTATTATTATTATTGGAGCTCTGCATATACAGTATATAGATGTATACAGTTTTTATTTATTTATTTATTTTTAAGTTATAATAATTTTTGTTTTTTTTCTAGATTCCGTAACTCAACATAAACTGCTCCCTATTCAGAACTACCTCTTGGAAGACTGATCCTGCCGACAATGCACAATGGCGGAGGCCCCTCTGGGGATGAAGAACAGAACACGACTGTGAATAAATGAACTGGCTGCTGGGATAATTGCTCGACATTCTGCTTTTTATGCTCATGGTCTTTTATTGTCTAACATGTTGCAGATTTGGAAGAACTTTTTAACTGGATGTATGAATTGTTTGAATACTTTCTACTAATAAAATACATACTCAGGGGAGCAAGTTCCCATATTGTGTATGATAAATCGTTGTTCTCTTAATCTCCCCATTGGGAATGAAGCTATTTATCTATTACTGGTGAACAGTCACAGATCTGAGCGCTGACTTTTCTCTCTTTAGAAATTAATCGCAGAAGTTACATAATATTAAGACACAGTAACATTAAAACATGAAGGGATAGGAACTCCGGAGAATAATAAAATGAAGGCGCATAACACAAGAACATTACTAAATAGCCATCATAAATGTGTGAGAATACAAGCCACATGGGGAGCGAAGCTTCAGATCATGTCGCTGTGGCGGTGTTCCAGCAATGGCGGCATCCGTAATAGAAAGATTATTGGAATCAGTTTTTATTCTATACTTAAAGGGGTACTCCGGCAAAATCTTTTTCTTTTAAATCAACTGGTTTCAGAGACTAGTATAGATTTGTATTTTAATTCTATTTAAAAATCTTAAGTTTTCCCATACTTATCAGCTGCTGTATGTCCTGCAGGAAGAAGCTTAACTCACCTCTCCCCATGCCTCTCCAGCGTCAGATCACCGCTTCCGGACCCCCGCCGGGACCATCTTTCAGCCAACGTCATGACCCGGTTAACTGACCGCTCAGCCAATCAGTGACTAGGGCGGGACACTGCTGCAGTCACTGGCTGAGTGGACAATTCATCAGCTGGGAAAGCATTTTCCCCCTCGTTGTGACATCAGCAGGACTCGGAGGGGGAGGGGGAGAGGAATGACTCCCCCTCTGGTCCCGGAGCAGGTGTAGTGGTGCGGTGCGGGCAGATGGACAGGAAAGTTAGCGTTTTGCAGTAAGTTCTCCCCTGCCGGCTGCCCTTTAATATACTCAATCTACTTGTATAGAAAACGCCGTTAAAACCGTCTAGAGACAACAAAGTCACTAAAGTAAGTAAATTTACTTCTAACAAGTTCAGTAAAAAGCCGATGGCATTCACCAGGATATTGCGATTCAACATGTAGTAAAACCTTCGGTGACACATTTCGCGCACATGCACGCTTCATCAGATGCATCTGATGAAGCGTGCATGCATGCGAAATGGCCGTCATATCTATGTTGTATATGTGAAGTGGTTTGGCATCTGTTGAACAGTGACAGTGTGAACAGTGTCACTGAAGGTTTTACTACATGTTGAAATAAAGAAGCATTGCAATATCCTGGTGAGTGCCCCCAGCTTTTTACTGAACTTGTTGTTTACATAATACGACTATCCGTGAGGTGCACCTTCGTTGCAGTTATTTGCAGTCCCAAGTGTGAAAAAGGCCCAATAAGCGCATAGCAGAACAACCCTGTGCATATTAAGAGTAGTGCTGGTGATATTCTAAGACTTTAAATAAATTTACTTCAAAATTTCTTTTACAGTGAAACCTTTCACAATAAATAAGTGTATCCCCTCACCAGGTTCTCTGCTTTGTCTCTAGTATCTGCATATGTTGCCTTGATGGTTCCTTTGTCTTGTTACTTTACCTTACTTTTTGGCTGCAAATCACTGGATAATAGAAAGGCAGAGAAATATAATCTGTAACACTTCTCCTATACAGCTATATATCCACACGGCTCCTTTCCAGCCGGCAGGTACAGTACGTCTTACCTACAGAGAACTCCTGAGGAAGTCGGAGGCACAAAGTCTTTATTAAGAAAGTAAAGTTCCCGGTTTCCATTTATCATCTTCAGACCGGGGGAAATAAGAGTTTAAATGGTTCTCATTTCTGGACACCTGTAATATATCATGTCTCCTTGCTGCTTTACTGAACTGGAAATCTAAAGGTTAGAAACATCTCTTAACTTCACTGAGCTCAATCTGTCTGAATAAAATGCATTTTACTGGTCAATTTACTTACATTTGTAGCAATAATGGTATTCATATCTATATTTAGATACCACCCAAAAAAAAATATTTTTTTTTTAAATCAACTGGTGCCAGAGATTTGTAATTTACTTCTATGTATAAAAATCTTCCAGTACTTTCCATAGAAAACTTCTCCTGCTCTGGACAGTTCCTGACATGGACAGAGGTGGCAGCAGAGAGCACTGTGTCAGACTGGAAAGAAAACACCACTTCCTGCAGCACATACAGCAGCTGATAAGTATGGAAAGTAAATTACAAACTGTATAACTTTCTAAAACATCAGTTTGTCCAGGGCTGGATTGCTATAGATCGCAGTGTTTTAGAACCCCTCAACGCCGCGATCTGCTAACCTCGTTCTAATGGGCAATCTTCTCATAAAGCCTTCTCCAGGCAGGCTTTATGAGAAGATCACAGATAAGACTGATCAATGCTAGCGGGGGAAGGGAGGGAAGGCAGGGCACGCGGCCGTGCACTTTGCCCCCTCCCCTCTCTCCCCTGCCGCTGTCACACGATTTTAACAGCGGCAGGGGACAGAGAGGGGGTAGACATATGGACATCAGCTTATGGGATCATTATGATCCCATAAGCTGATGTCCTAAAACGATCTGGGCATTGAGGCATCAATGACCATGGTAGTGAAAGGGTTACGCAAAGCAGGCATAACAGCTATCTCTATGGCTGTACAGAGGGCCCTTTCAGTATTTTGAGCAACATGAAACTGGTGACAAGTATTCAAATATATAAGCAAAATAACTTAAAGGGGCACTCCGGCAAAAACATTTTTCTTTCAAATCAACCGGTTTCAAAAAGTTATATAGATTTGTAATTTACTTCTATTAAAAAAATCTCAAGTCTTCCCATACTTATCAGCTGCTATATGTCCTGCAGTAAGTGGTATGTATTCTCTCCAGTGCTCTGTGCTGCCACCTCTGTCCATGTCAGGAACTGTCCAGAGCAGGAGCAAATCCCCATAGAAAACCTCTCCAGCTCTGGACAGTTCTTGATATGGACAGAGGTGGCAGCAGAGAGCACTGTGTCACACTGGAGAGAATACACCACTTCCTGCAGGACATGTAGCAGCTGATAAGTATGGGACGATGGTAGATTTTATTTTTTTTTTAAATAGAAGTAAATTACAAATCTATATAACTTTCTGAAACCAGTTGATTTAAAAGAAAAAGATTTTCACCGAAGTAAATAAGAGACAGTGATGTACATGGATATGAGCAGATTTCTAGATGCTCGCTATGTAACTCCTAAGCTTTCCTATAATCCTGTATTATAGAGCAGCGGGAAGCTGAGCCGCATATAAACACAAAGATTGCAGCCTCTTCTCATTTATACAAATGCTTCTGTTATCAGTGACCGGCGCTACTTATGTTTGTAACACAGAACATTCTGTCACGGAACAGGAGTCTATGGTCATGGGAGGAAATGGGAATAGCACGCCGAGTAAGGGGGGCAAAGGAGAGGACACGCCGAGTAAGGGGGGCAAAGGAGAGGACACGCCGAGTAAGGGGGGCAAAGGAGAGGACACGCCGAGTAAGGGGGGCAAAGGAGAGGACACGCCGAGTAAGGGGGGCAAAGGAGAGGACACACCGAGTAAGGGGGGCAAAGGAGAGGACTCATTTATTGGGAGTTAACATCTTACCTTTTATGCCATAAAACAGACCATGCCCATTGACAGACTGAAGAAATACAACTGACTGATATGAGCGTTATGAGAACGGGTATGCTCAAACTACGGAATATGCCCCAAAAGTTCCGCCTGTCCCATAGACTTAATGAAATTCTGAAGCTCGAACCACCGTCCGTCCAAAGAACTGATGTGTTTCATAGTGGGAACATAACCAAAGTTCTGTCGTTAGAAGGAGAAGAAGGTGGATTGAAAGATACCGGATTGTTCAAATAAATTAACCCCTTAAGAACCAATGATGTTCTGGTATGCCAATAGGTCCTGGGGCTCTATAAAGCGAGCTGGGCTCCTGAGCTATCATCAGCCGGGTCCTCACAGTTCCCTCCTTTCTTTGCCAGTGATTGACAGCCCTATCCCCCTGTCTTAGTTCTTGTCTGTCTGGCCTCTCAGGCATCACCTCTGAGACCGGGACCTGGCCTCCGTTAAGACTTATGCAAAACCACACTGCAGAGACATCATCACGAGTCTCAACGTCAGTGAACTAGCCAGACCTTCCTCCGGGAAGGAACAACCAAGCCAAGGAATGTCTCCAATTAAGGAAACCACCTAAGCAAGGTATCCATCCACAGCTGTTTCGAGGTATTTGCCCCTCATCAGTGTGGAGTAGGAATCTGGCTAGTGGGAGCAATGACTAGTAAGTTCATGCAAAAGGATGCTGGTTGACTTCAGGGAGATCAACCAAAACACCTCAGAGACACCATCACGTGTTTCGACGGCAGTGAATCTAGGAACATTGTCCCCTGGAAAATCAAATATGCAAAAAAACACTGCAGAGGCTCCATCACGTGTCTTGACGTCAGTGAACTAGCCAGACCTTCCTCCGTGATGGTGTGTCTGCGGTGTTTTGGTTGATCTCCCTGATGTCAACCAGCGTCCTTTTGCATCTTTTAAGACTTAGGGCCCTATTCCACCGGACGATTATAGTTCAGATTATCGTTAAATCGTTCGAATCTAAACAATAATCGTTCGGTTGAAATGTAGTTAACGATTAACGACTGAACGAGAAATCGTTGATCGCTTTATAAGACCCGGACCTATTTTTATCGTTGCTCGTTCGCATAATGTTCGCAAATCGTTTGCATTGAATAAGACATCGTTCAGTCGTTCGCAGTAGATACGAACGCAATAGCGAAGAAATAGCGAAGAAAAAACTATCGCAAATACGATCATATGTAATGATTATCGTTCTATGGAAATGAGTGAACGTTTTCAGGTCTTTCGCAATAGCGGTCGTTTGAGATCATCACGATTATGCGAACAATAATCGTCCGGTGGAATAGGGCCCTTAGTCGTTCTCTATGCCTGGGGCCTGCTATAGCGCTTATCTTGTGTTCCTGTACTTGCTTCCTATCCTGTGATAGCTATCCTGACATATTGGTTCCTGACTTTGGCTTGTGTCCCTGACTACGTTTTTGTCTCCTGATTTGGTCTGTATTTTTGTCCTCTGATTTTTTTACCCTGTTTTTTTTTTTTTGCCTCAGAGACTTAGTACTAGTTTCTGCCTCTCCTGGTTTGAGAAAACCCTGTCAGTTCACACAATGGAGCGAGCCGCATGCTCAATTGTGTGCTGTGGGGAGTCCTGATGCGGGCGCACACTAATGTGCCCGCATCAGAACTCAGTGGCGCTAAGGATGATCTTTTCTGAGACCGGGCGGGTCACGGAACGGCCGGTCTCATACTACATGTGACCATGGCCTAATACAGTGAGTTCCAAAATAATTAAAACGCTCCGCTCTTGAACTGGCCCTGCCACGTGAGGTTAGTAGTGTACTGCTCCAGCTTTTCAGGAGCTCACTGTATTATAATGAATAATGATGCATGGGGTCCGGAAGGAAGTTCAATCCCTGTTATACTCTTGGCGTACGGACCGTATATCATCTCTATATCACTGACATGTGAAAGCTTCTCTTTTATGCACTTCCTTCATTACGGGTTGTAATTTCACTTGGTGACTGGGTGAAGGAGGCCTAAAATAGGATGACTCCAAATAAAGCCAGGGGAGTTGCAAGTCTGCAGTAGGTTTCCCTCTGTACTTAACACTGGAGTAGGGGAGTACTACTGTTCCTTAAAAGAGAAGTCCGGCCATCACAAATTGTTGTCAAGGGAAAAAATTAGCATGATTGATTTCTTACCTCTCCCTGTGCCTGTGATGCGCCACCTGACCAACCTGGGGACCCCCGCCGAGTCGTGACGTCATCAAATGCATGTCCCAGTTGATGGACTGGCCGCTCGGCTAATCATTGACTGGATCTGGGTCCCACCCCAGTTACTGGCTGGCTGAGCAGACTGTCAATCAGCCAGGTCGTGATGATTCCTGAGTTAGGCGAGGGTCCAGGATCGGCGATCTGGCAGTGGACAGGTGCGGGGACAGAGTTAACATTGTTTATGTTCTCCCCCCGTGCCCCTGCTGCTGCCAAAATTAATTGCAGCCCCGTACTTCTCCTTCTGCTGTATGTATGATATTATACTGTATAATTTTAGTATATATTTTATCTTTAGTATGATTTATGCAAATATCCTTTTATGTTTCTCCCTAAATAAATAGAGATGAGCATCACTGATCTAATATATATATATATATATATATATATATATATATATACATATACCGGTTAAACATAGAAGATTGTCTGCAGAATAAGCCCCCCGCCCGCTCCATCTAGTCGGCCCTATTAGTATTTCCCTCCTCATTATCTTAGGATAGATATATGTTTATCCCAGGCAGGTTTACATTCTCTTATTGTAGATTTACCAACCACATCTGCTGGAAGTTTGTTCCAAGCATCTACTACTCTTTTAGTCAAGTAATATTTTCTTACATTGGTTCCATTGACAACGCGTCACATGTACTTACATATCAGATGATGACATGTAAGATCTATGTATAAGACAATAGAGCTGATCTACAAACAAGGATCCAGCTGCCCTCAGTATACACAGGATAAACAGCGCAGCGTGACTTGTCTGTATTACATCCTAACAGAGGAACAGCAGTGCGGCGTAACACATGAACAGGAAGGAATACAGGTAAAGCATTACACAGGCTCACAGATCCCGGCGGTAACACGGCCTCCTTCCTCTAGCTCTGTCATATGGAGCTCCAAGATATCTAATGCTATACAGTAAACTCCACAGCAATGAGGAAGCTTTCTGAAGTCATGGCAGGAACCTCTAATGTGTCTATAGAAAAAAGGAATAGGGAAACCCAAGAGAACAAATTTGTACTGATTTAAAGGGGTTGTCCAGCAAATCAACTGGTATCAGAAAGTTATATAGAATTGTAATTTACTTCTATTAAAAAATCTCAAGTCTTCCCATACTTATCAGCTGCTGTATGTCCTGCAGGAAATGTTGTTTTATTTTCAGTCTGACACAGTGCTCTCTGCTGACACCTCTGGCCAGGACAGGAACTCTGTCTCGGTTTTCTATAAATCCCCATAGAAAACCTCTCCTGCTCTGGACAGTTCCTGTCTCGGCCAGAGGTGGCAGCAGAGAGCACTGTGTCAGACTGAAAATAAAACATTTCCTGTAGGACATACAGCAGCTGATAAGTATGGGAAGATTTGAGATTTTTAATAGAAGTAAATTACAAATCTATATCACTTTCTGATATTTTAGCTGGACAACCCCTTTAATGGTCTCATCTCTTGGTAGAGTAATCGTTTAGCTGTGACATAGTACGGCCTGTATGGTTGAAATAGAATGGTTATAGGTAGCCATAGTATTGATGGATTTATGCTGTATTATACAGTACAGCCTTATACAGTATATGCCCCCAACATAAATCTGATTGCACAATTACTTCCAGTTGGTCGCACTAGATATTGTTGTTGTTTTTCTTCCTTCTGGAGAAGAGCTCATTTGCATGTACGGATCGACTGCAGCTTCTATTGAACCCTTGTGGTAGATCAGAAGGGATCAAGTCGTGTTCAGTTCTGTGTGATTGACATATGAGTTCTTCGAGGGTTGTGCTTTGTACTGCAACAGACCCAGGTGCATACCTCGCAACTTTTTGGACGG
The DNA here is from genome assembly GCF_027789765.1 of Dendropsophus ebraccatus. NCBI lineage: Eukaryota > Metazoa > Chordata > Amphibia > Anura > Hylidae > Dendropsophus > Dendropsophus ebraccatus. The sequence continues at coordinate 12,128,173 of NC_091459.1, read as the reverse complement.
CCAAAGAGGGACACTTGTGGTTCAGTCCAGGAAAATTTTTACAGATTATTTCTATACTTTTTATTCAAGGATGCAGTCACACATCCAGGATCTGCAGCAGATTGATGCAATCACACATACAGGATCCTGTATGTGTGACGGCATCCTTAGGTCCCATCCGCACATCAGTAACCCTGTATGTAATTACAGACCCGCAACTGCGGACAGGAGTACAAATACGTTTCAGTAACTGTCCACATTTGCAGGGACCCACTGTCAAGTAGGAGACACAGACGCACAATGGCTTAAAGTGTCACTGTCGTTTTGGGTGTTTTTTTTTGCAGAAATCAATAGTCCAGGTGATTTTAAGAAACTTTGTAATTGGGTTTATTAGGCAAATATGCCATTATCTGCATTCAAATAGACTTTCCCCAGTCCCCCCCCCCCCCCCTTCTCTCTCATTCACTGCTCCTCATCAGGAAATCTCAAATATTTTACATCAGTCCGGCCCTATCTTTTCTATGAAGAGGGGAGGGGGGAGGAGGGAGATTAGTCGCCAGCAGGGAGCCGAGAACAAAGGATTACACAGCGGGACCTGTGTGAAAGCCGGTATTCAGAGGTCAGAGAGGTCAGTGCTGAGATAGCCCGGTGATGTAGCTGTAAATTAACTCATTATAAAAATGCATTTTTCAGCTAATAAACCCAATTACACAGTTTATTAAAATCAACTGTACTATTGATTTCTGCAAAAAAAAAAAATAATAATAATAAAAAAATAAATTAAACAACAGTGACACTTTAATCATTTTTTTACAGGAAGGATCATGTCCCCATAACAGATCGGTAACACCTACAGATGTGTGTATGGGGCCATAGAAATCAATGAGTCTGCATGTGTGACAGGAGCCAGAATGTCACAGGATTTATCCGGAAATAACAATTGTTAGGATCCAACTTGCACCACAAATTTAGGTCTATAGCACAGTAAGAAACTAGACACTTTCTAGAGCAACATAGAGAGTTTATGTAAAGGAGGTGTGTGTGTGTGTGTGTGTGTGTGTGTGTGTGTGCGCTATGGCTGCAGCAGGCTGTGTGTGTGTGTGTGTGTGTGTGTGTGCAGGGGCGTAGCTACAGCAGTCGCCACGGCGACCGAACCCGCCATCTTGGGGGGCCCGCACGGGCCTCCGCCACCTGTCTTTGCTCCTAACCTTAGAGCAGCACAAAGACCCATAGATGCAGCAGGCTGCTGCTAAATTGCATGCTCAGGGGCCGGCTCACCTCTCCGTCGAGGCCCCTCCCCCACGTCAGCGTACAGTTACTTCCTCTGTGCCCTGGACTGTACCATCCCTGAGGGGGGTGAGAGCTTTTCTTCAGGCAGCTCTCTCTCCTCCCAGCCTGCAGGGGGCGGCAGATGGTATAGAGTGGGCCAGCAAACCAGCTCTGCCCGGCCTGCAGTGGGGCTCAGCCGACACCTGACAGGAGGAAATGCAGTGTGTCCATGGCTGCATCTCCTGCCTGGTGAGCAGGGAGGAAGGACAGGCTGCTGGGAGAGGGGCTCCTGGGACGGGGTGGAGCAGCAACTTCTTCTGCAGCGACCAGGAACTGCACTTACAGAGACTGAGTGTCTGGGGACTACTGCACCCAACATCTCTTAGGTAACCTGTATATACCATGTAATATACACTACTGCACCCATCTCCTGGCCAACCTACTGTATATACCATGTAATATACACTACTGCACCCAACATCTCCTGGCCAACCTGCTGTATATACCATGTAATGTACACTACTACACCCAGCATCTCCTGGCCAACCTGCTGTATATACCATGTAATATACTGTACACTACTGCACCCAACATCTCCTGGCCAACCTGCTGTATATACCATGTAATGTACACTACTGCACCCAACATCTCCTGGCCAACCTGCTGTATATACCATGTAATATACTGTACACTACTGCACCCAACATCTCCTGGCCAACCTGCTGTATATACCATGTAATATACTGTACACTACTGCACCCAACATCTCCTGGCCAACCTGCTGTATATACCATGTAATGTACACTACTGCACCCAACATCTCCTGGCCAACCTGCTGTATATACCATGTAATGTACACTACTGCACCCAGCATCTCCTGGCCAACCTGCTGTATATACCATGTAATATACACTACTGCACCCATCTCCTGGCCAACCTGCTGTATATACCATGTAATATACACTACTGCACCCAACATCTCCTGGCCAACCTGCTGTATATACCATGTAATATACACTACTGCACCCAACATCTCCTGGCCAACCTGCTGTATATACCATGTAATGTACACTACTGCACCCAACATCTCCTGGCCAACCTGCTGTATATACCATGTAATATACACTACTGCACCCAACATCTCCTGGCCAACCTGCTGTATATACCATGTAATGTACACTACTGCACCCAGCATCTCCTGGCCAACCTGCTGTATATACCATGTAATATATACTACTGCACCCAACATCTCCTGGCCAACCTGCTGTATATACCATGTAATATACTGTACACTACTGCACCCAACATCTCCTGGCCAACCTGCTGTATATACCATGTAATGTACACTACTACACCCAGCATCTCCTGGGTAACCTGAGTAGTACTGCATTAACCAGTATGCACAATCAACTAAAAAAAGTTGAGGGGGGGGCCCAAGTCGACCCCTTGCATCAGGGCCCATGAGACATTAGCTACGCCCCTGTGTGTGGGTCCTGCTATGATACACTAGGAGCACTCGGCATCCTACACATCAACTGTCTATCATTTTCTGTTTGTCATCTTTGTGGTCTTTATGTTTTATTTTTTTGCCTCTTTTAGCTTTTCTTTAATCTTTAGTGCATAAAAGGACTCGGCAGTCCTGCTCATCTCACTGCTGCTGCCCGTCCGGGTCCTACTGTGCCGTCAATACAAGACTTGACAAGCTTGAAAATGTTTTTGTTCACATATACCATTTTTCATTATTTGTAGCTGTCCTTGTCACTATCAAATACAATTTAATGTTTCAAAGACACAGACCGGCTAGGTTCACACACGTCAAAAAACGGCCACTTTTGCATTTAAAAAAACGGCAGTTTTTGCCACGAATTAACTGACTGCAAAGGCAATGAATTGAAGTCAATGGGAGGACGAACGTCCAATGCGCCCAATGCATTGAAAAACAGACGTTTTTTGATGTTGTGTGAACCTAGCCTCTTATAGTATTAAGCTAGGTTCGCACTATGTAAAAACAATGGTTGTTGTTATGCCAACAAATAATTATTTACACAACAACGGCTGTTGTTATGAAATTCATTTTTTTACTCAGTGTGAGGCTAGGTTCACACAACGTTAAACAGCGTCTGTTGCATAGCAATGGACGCTGTTAAACAGCCGTCCGTTGGGCTGCAGTCAGCCCGTTCCTGCAGCTGATGCCTCTGTATCGGCTGCAGGCACGTTCTTTTTTCACAATTGATTTGCGGGCACCGGCGGCTGTGCCCGCAAATCAATTAGCCATTCACTCCAATGCAATGTGCAACCGCGCTGCACATTGCATTGTGTGAACAGCTGATATTTCCGGCCGTTCTAAAGATCGGGCGTTAGAATAACGATGTGAGAACACAGCGGGTGGCATTGCAGTGACTTCAATGCAATGCCGCCCCTGCAGTAAAGAACGGACGCTGAGGCAATTGCAATCAGCGTCCGCTCTTGACTTAAAAAGAACGTTGTGTGAACATAGCCTCAACCTAGTCTAAGGCCTCGTTCACACACTGTATTTTTTGATTAAACAGCAGCCGTTGTTTGATCACAGCAGCCGGTCGCATTAAAGGAGAACTCCGGCCAAAATGTTTTTTTAAAATATGTGATTACGGCTGGGTTCACACTGCGTTTTTATCATACGTTTAACGGATCCGTGTTTTTTTTTTAAAGGACAAAAAAAATAGTGTCAGCAACGTTTTTGTGTCCGTCAAAAAAAACGGATCCGTTTTATAATGGAAGTCAATGGAAAAACGGATGCACACAAATACATCCGTTTTTGCAATCCGTTTTTCATCCGCTTTTTTTCTCCAAAAAACGGATGAAAAAACGGATTGCAAAAACGCAGTGTGAACCCAGCCTACATAAGCAAAGTTAGACAAATTCCTAATGTACACTAATTATGGGAAATGAACATATAGTGCTATTTCCCTCCCTTTAGGCAGCCTTCATTTTCTCAAAAGAAGGTGACGTCACAAATTGGGTGTATTTACATGAAGTGTCCAGCAGGGGGAGCAGTATTTGTAGAAATTACACTAAATTCAGCTACTGTGCCCCGTCCTACTGTATATGCAGCCCCCAGTGGGAAATGCCCCAGTTATTTTTACCATGTAATTTCTACGTATACTGCGCCCCCTGCTGGACACTTCATGTAAATACACCTGATTCGTGACGTCACTTTTTTTTTTTTTTTTTTTTTAGAAATTGAAGCCTGCCTGATCTACTAAATTGAGAGAAATAGCACTATATGTGCATTTCTCATAATTAGTGTACATTACAAATTTGTCTAAATTTGGTTATGTAATAACATTTTGGCTGGAGTTCTCCTTTATCTAATATGGAATCCCGGCCGGAGTGTATACACACCGTATACACTACGGCCAGAATTTAATGCGGCCGCACAGAAAACTGCCATGTCTATTTTGTGCAGCCGCTATTCAGTGAACAGCAGCAGCACGAAATAGACTGCGCACATAATGTAAGGTGCGGCTCCCGGACGTACTTTACATTGTGTTCCATGCCTAATTGGAAAGCGGGCACACTCCTTTTTATGTATTGAAACATATATATAATGGACTTTAAACTCCAAACATCTAGTCAGAAAAATGTTAATGAAAACACTAATCAAAAACTGCTACAAAAAGTTGAATGTGTGAATCACGTCTTAGACATGAAGGGAATGCAGGAGATCATCCAGCAGCACCAAATAAAATCCAGAATCTTTATTTTATCAGATCATAAAGCAATATTAAAACATTAAACGTTTAAAGACCCATGTGGCTGAAGCTTTCCGAAACTGGTTTTAGTCACGGCATACAATATTCAGAAGGACATAAATTACTTAACCATTAACACTAAGACCACGTTCACACACTGTATTTTTTTTCAATAAATTAAGGCCATTGTTGCAGATTGTAACACTGTCCGCTATTTACTGAACGTGTGAAATAACATTATTTTCTCTAGAACAACGGCTGCAGTGTATACACAGAACAGCGACCGCACAGAAAACTCAGATGACTATTTTGTGCAGCCGCTATTCACACAAAATAGCACGTGCACACAATGTAAAGTACGGCTCCCGGCTGTACTTTACTTTGTGTTTTATGGTTAATTGGAAAATGGGCACCCCCGAAAGTGCCATATTCCAATTTACATAAAAATTATGTTCAGAAGACGTCCCCTGTGAGTCACCAGATGTAACCGCACTGTAATGTATATGGTGTACAGAACCTGCGTGGAGCTGCGTCCACCTCTATATGACTGTATGAGGTGATAGTGATCTGTGTACAGTGGATGTTACTCAGTAGCAGCGGTGGTGGTATTAGTATGTAATGGTATTAGTCAGTATGTGGCGGTGTTAGTCAGTATGTGGTGGTATTAGTTAGTAGCAGCGGTGGTGGTGTTATTTGTTACTTCTTATCTGGTACTGTGCTTTATTCGTCTTAGTATACAGGATTTGGTCAGTAACAGTATGGCGGTAATATGTATGGTGATAAAATTTCTTCTTCCTATATGCTGGTGTTATTGGTAATATCTGACTTGGTGTGTGTGTGCGTATATATATAAATATATATATATATATATATATATATATATATACACTACCCTTCAAAAGTTTGGGGTCACCCAAACAATTTTGTGTTTTCCATGAAAAGTCACACTTCTTCACCACGATACGTTGTGCAATGAATAGAAAATAGAGACAAGACACTGACAAGGTTAGAAATACTGATTTGTATGTGAAATAACATTGTTCTTCCATCACACTTTGCTTTGGTCCCAGAATCCTCCTTTTTCAGCAATTCCAGCATTGCCCACCTTTGGCATTCTAGCTGTTAATCTGTTGAGGTGAGCTGGAGAAATTTCCCCCCACGCTTCTAGAAGCAGCTCCCACAAGTTGGATTGGTTGGATGGGCACTTCTGGCGTACCATACGGTCCAGCTGCTCCCACAACAGCTCAATGGGGTGGTGATCTGGTGACTGCGCTGGCCACTCCATTACCTATGATAGAATACCAGCTGCTGCTTCTGCTGGAAATAGTTCTTGCACAATTTGGAGGTGTTTAGGGTCATTGTCCTGTTGTAGGATGAAATTGGCTCCAATCAAGCGCTGCCCACTGGGTATGGCATGGCGGTGCAGAGTGATAGCCTTCCTTATTCAGAATCCCTTTTACCCTGTACAAATCTCCCACCTTACCAGCACCAAAGCAACCCCAGACCATCACATGACCTCCACCATGCTAACAGATGGCGTCAGGCATTCTTCCAGCATCTTTTCATTTCTTCTGCGTCTCATAAATGTTCTTCTTTGTCATCCAAACACCTCAAACTTGGATTCATCCGTCCACAACACTTTTTTCCAGTCTTCCTCTGTCCAATCTCTGTGTTCTTTTGCCCATCTTAATCTTTTTCTTTTATTGGCCAGTCTCAGATATGGCTTTTTCTTTGCCACTCTGCCCTGAAGCCCAAAATCCTGCAGCCGCCTCTTCACTGTAGATGGTGACACTGGTGTTTTGCGGGTACTATTTAATGAAGATGCCAGTTGGGGACCTGTGAGGCGTCTGTTTCTCAAACTAGAGACTCTAATGTGCTTATCTTCTTGCTTAGTTGTGCAACACGGCCTCCCACTTCTTTTTCTACTCTGGTTAGAGCCTGTTTGTGCTGTCCTCTGAAGGGAGTAGTACACACCGTTGTAGGAAATCACCAATACCTGACTGCAACTTATCTTGACAGCCTGATGACGGTTTTCTAGTGTAGGGGCAATCTCTGTCTGGCTAAGGGATGCCTGACCGAGCGGTTTTCATCTATGCTAGGCAGGGTCTTACAGGGCTACCTTTCTGACAGAACCTTAGCCTACTTCCTTACCTATACCCTCTACTGTACAGATTTGTAATACTTTTATATACTCTTTGTGCACTCAATAAACATAATTTTGCACCATCCTCTGAGTCTACCACGGTAGTCATTTCAATTTTTTCTTATTTGTTTGTATAGACTTGTGGAGACAAATTTTCTATCAATAAGTCAGGTACTCTCACACTGTATATTAAAGGGTGCCTATCATTTGGAGCAGGTGGCAGGATACATGGTAAAAAATCCTGCCTGTAGGCTGTCCATTGGGGCGCGGGCAAAAGACAGATTTCTTCTGGCTCGCCACTTCCCTGCATTGCAAGTATATGCAGCCAAAGGTCAAGCCGGTAGAACTCCATCTCTAGCACGCACTGGAACGGACAGACCGCCGGCAGGAGTTGTGCGGTGTGTCCTGCCAAATGATAGGTACCCTTTAAGTAAAATTGTTGATGCATTATTGTCTATTTTAACCTCTTAGTGAAAGAACAAATTCAAAGGGGGTGTCACAAAGGTAAAATCAGATGTCTACCACATAAATACATGTAAAGGAAAATATCACTGGACCATTTTGAAGAGGTCAATTGAAGTCAATAGGATATGTTTTCTCTAACATGAAACAAAATTTTACATGTAGAAATTAATGCATTATTCACTTAAAGCAACTGTGTACCCACAATCTGATTCCCCCAAACCACTTGTACCGTTGGATAGCTGCTTTTATTCCAAGATCTGTCCTGGGGTCCGTTCGGCAGGTGATGCAATTATTGTCATAAAAAACAACTTTAAAACTGCCAGCCCCATGCCCTTTGGCTGTGGATTACATTGTGTATGCATTAGGCCGGCACAACGTCTCCGCCCCCTTCTTCCCACCCTCTTCACCATTTTTCCTATTTCTCTGCAGTGAAAATTACACAGGTGCTTTAACGATCCAGCCCATGTGCCGGGCTCACACAGCTGAGGAATAGGAGACAATCTGCCTGGAGCAGAGGATGGGTGGGGAGGAGGGACGGAGGGGTGGTGCCAGCTTAATGCATACACAATGTAAGCCACGGCCAAAGGGCACAGGGCTGCCAGTTTAAAAGTTGTTTTTTATGACAATAACTGCATCACCTGCCGAACGGACCCCAGGACAGATCTTGGATTAAAAGCCGCTATCCGAAGGTACAAGTGGTTTGGGGGGGACAGATTGTGGGTACAGAGTCGCTTTAAAGTGTCACCGTCTTTACAAAAAGTCATAGAGACATACCAAAAGTTTTGATCAGTCCGCGTCTGAGTGTTCATACCCATACCGATTCGGAGAACAAGCAAGGAGAAGAGGCGCTGCAGTTAGAAAAAAAAGCATTGGACTAATGGAGCTCTATGGAGCCTGACTCGGGGAGCGGGGAGAGGCGCCTCTCCTCCCGGCTCATTCTTCCTTATCAGTACAGGTTTGAACACTCAAACCGATTAAAACTTTGACATGTCTCTATGATGTCTATAACATGTCAAAAGTTTTTTGTAACGACAGGCACTTTAAAAAAAAAAAAAATTCTGTCCCCTAAGTATCTAGATAAAGATAGTGAAATAATAAAAACCTGGAGTCCTAATATTTCCGTCAGTCGTCTTTCCTTCTGCACGTCCACACACACGACTGTAAGCGGAGACACGGCAGATGGATTTCTATGCTGCCACTCAGCCAGAAGACACAGTAGCGGAAGAAAATAATCCATTGTCATTTATAAGGGTGCGTGAGTTATGGCGGGAGGAACACCGAACACTGAATAAGAGGTGCAAATTCTTGTGAAACCCGGGAGAGGTCAATGTTTAACCTCCGAGCTGTCACACAGAGGATATTAATAGCTTAGTGTGGGGCTTAAGCCTAGACCGGACAAGAACTAAATAAACACAACGGCCACATTGAAAGGTGCAGGAAGAACGGCACTTGGCCTCTCCTATAGACTTTGCTGTCAGCAGCCTCACATCACAAGGAGCTCAGAATCACTTTAAAAACAGTGAGATCCCAGTGGGAGACTCTGCTGACTATCATTATATATAGTCGCGCTAAACTCCTCATATATACATATAATTAATCAGGAACTCTGTTTATTACACCATTAGTATATGTCAGACGCGCTCTAAGTGATCTTCTTAGAGATAAACTTATCAAACATGGTGTAAAGTGAAACAGGCCCAGTTGCCCCTAGCAACCAATCAGATTCCACCTTTCATTCCTCACAGACTCTTTGGAAAATGAAAGGTGGAATCTGATTGGTTGCTAGGGGCAACTGGGCCAGTTTCACTTTACACCATGTCTGATAGATCTCCCCCTTACTGTATATTTGAGACCCACCAGACGGTACAAAACTCAAGTGTTTAAAGGGGTAGTCCACCCAAAATTTTTTTCTTTCAAATCAACTGGTGCCATAAAGTGCCAGAGATTTGTAATTCACTTCTATTAAAAAATCTTAAGTCTTCCAGTACTTATCAGCTGCTGTGTGTCCAGCAGGAAGTGGTGTTTTCTTTCCTGTCTGACCCAGTGCTCTTTGTTGCCTCCTCTGTCCATGTCAGGAACTGTCCAAAGCAGCAGCAAATCCCCATAGAAAACCTCCCCTGCTCTCCAGACTGGAAATAATACAACTTCCTGTTGGGCATACAGCAGCTGATAAGTACTGGAAGACTTAAGATTTTTTAATAGAAGTGAATTACAAATCTCTGGCACTTTATGGCACCAGTTGATTTGAAAGAAAAAATTTTTGGGTGGACTACCCCTTTAAACAAATTACATCACCTATTTTTTTTTTTTTTAACTAATTAAGAGTCGATACTAATAAATTGGGCGGTGCGAGTTATAGAATATTATTTGATTAATTTTCAATTTTCCCCACTGTGTGTTCACACGTACAGGTTTTTATTGCAATTATTGAATATAATGCCAGAAGGGGAACTACAGGAAAAAAATTAATAAATCAACTGGTGCCAGATATTTGTAATTTACTTCTAGTCTTTCAATACTTATCAGCTGCTGTATGTCCTGCAGGAAGGGGTGTATTCTTCCCAGTCTGGAAAGCAGGAGAGGTTTTCTATGGGGATTTGCTACTGCTCTGGACAGTTCCTGACATGGACAGAGGGGGCAGCAGAGAGCACTGTGTCAGACTGGGTCACAATTTGTGCAGGAAGCGACAGGAGTAATGTGCTTGAGAACACTTGAGTGTATATAAAGTGTGATGTTGGCTCTGGTTGTACATGCTTAAAGGGAGGCTTCCTGTAAATCTTAAAGTGACTCTGTACTCACAATCTGACCCCCCAAACCACTTGTACCTTCGAAAAGCTGCTTTTACTTCAAGATCTGTCCTGGGGTCTGTTCAGCAGGTGATGCAGTTATTTCCTAAAAAACAACTTTTAAACTTGCAGCCCTGTGTTAGATTGGCGTGGCCTAGAGTGTCTGTGCCCTAGGCCTGTAGCGTCTCTCTGTGCCTCCTCCCCGCCCTCTTCAGCATTAGGAATGCCCCAGGCAGGATTTCTCCTATTGATCACCTGTGTGAACACTGCACATGGGCTGGATCGTTAAGGCACCTGTGCAGTGTTCAGACAGGCGATGAATAGCAGAAATTCTGCCCAGCTGTGTTCCTAATGATGAGGAGGGCAGGGAGGAGGGACGGATGGGCGGTGCAAGCCTAGAGCACAGACACTCTAGGCCACGCCAATTTGACACAGGGCTGCAAATGTAAAAGTTGTTTTTTAGGACAATAATTGCATCACCTGCCGAACGGACCCCAGGACAGATCTTGGATTAAAAGCCACTATCCAAGGGGGGAGGGACAGATTGTGGGTACAGAGTCACTTTAAATGCATTTGCCATTTGGAGTAAAAGCCAAGTTTCCCACTGAAATCCATACTTACCAGGCTGAATTCATATCCCAACAGGAAGTGCAGGATAATACAATTAAAAAGTATTTTTACTTTTATCTCGGGTTGATAAAACCTCTACCCCTGCATGTCTGATCGTTCAACCAAATCCACTGGACCTTTCTCATATCTTCTCTTCAGCAGACTGTCACTGGTCCCAATCTCAGGGATAAGACATTTGCCCCCACCGCTTGGGTTTGTGTGTGCAGAATGCTGTCGACCACCCTCCCTCCTGATGACGGACAGCACAACGCTGCCCCGTCTCCTCCGCTGTGGTAAACAATTGCATCCCTCCATATATATTTACATTTTTATACTATTAAAAAGAAAGATGTGGAGATTTTGATACGTATTTCTCTGCGAGTGTGAACAGGTGCACACATTGGAGTTAGACCCGGATAGCAATGAGTCTTAATGTCCTATTACACGGGCCGATGGAGGCCCAAAAATAATTGTAAATGAGCGCCGATATGCTAGATCGGCGCTCGTTTACTGGGCCTATTACACAGCCCGATAATCGTTTAACAAGGGCTGCATGGACATCATTACCGATGTCCTTGCAGCCCTTGCTTAAACTGTATACATTACCTGTCCAGGCTGCAGGGCTCCTCTTGCGCTCTGCTTCTCCCCTGGTCCCGAGCGCTCCACCTTCAGAGCGGCCTGTCTCAGCTAACAGACCGCTCAGCCAATCACTGGCCGCGGCGGTCCCGGCCTGTGATTGGCTGAGCTTCCTGTCAGCTCAGACAGGCCACTTTGAAGCCGGAGCGTGCGGGACCAGGGGAGAAGCAGAGCGCAAGAGGAGCCCTGCAGCCTGGACAGGTAATGTATACAGCTTGGAAATCGTCGGCCGTCAGCCACGCACCACTATTGCACGTAGCGATGCGCGGTCGGTGCCCGACAATTATAGGTCCAAACCTATAACAACAATCAGCCAATGATCGTTGTCTTTATCCAATGAACGATAATCGGCCGGATAGGGCGGACTCGGCTGATTATCATTCCATGTAATAGGGCCCATAGTGTTGGGACGTTTCCTCTTTTCCTCCCTTGTTGGTCAATCAAACTTATAATAAGGCTGGGTTCACACTGTGTTTTTGCAATCCTTTTTTTAAATTTTTTTTTTGTCATCTGTTTTATGCAAAAAAAAAAAAGATAAACGGATGAAAAAACTGATGCATTTGCGTGCATCTGTTTTGATCTGCTTTTGACTTCCATTATTAAAAAAAACGGATCTGTTTTGTTTTTGTTTGTTTTTAACATACAGAAAAAAAATTGTTGATTACATTTTTGTGTACACCAAAAAAATGGATGCGTTTTTTTTTTTTTTTTTTCCAATAATGGAAGTCAGTAGAAAAAACGGATGAGAACAGATGCACACAAACGCGTTTGTTTTTTCATCCTTTTTTGCATAAAACAGATGGGGAAAAAAACGGATTGTAAAAACAAAGTGTGAACCCAGCCTAAGTAGATCATTTTAAATATGAATGAGTGATATGAAGCTAAACATGGAGCGGTGGAGCATTCATATACAGAATGTTTTCCTTCTGTTCCTGTAGGTTTTGTCCTACACTCTAAAAATATATATTTAACAAGCATATGTGCCTGGATAAGGAACCGCGTCCCCACGCATTGTCTGCACAATTCTGCCAAATCTGTCGGTGCTGTATAAATAATAGATAACGCTAAATAATATTTAAACTGGTTCAGTCATAGAAATGATTTATACATTGTTTCTTTTTCCACTTTTACAGTAAATATTTTGGAGGTTATTGAGGAAAAGAATAGAATAAAATGAAACCAGGACTACAAGAACCTTCACCATCCTGGTATTCCGAGCCCTGCGGGATGATTTTTCCGTCGGCAGCCATACTGACACATACTACAGCATTCAGACCAGTAACATTATGTTCTAGTAACAGATTGTTTGGATTCTCTGACAATTCTGAGTTTATTTATGTGATAGACACAGATGTATCTCGGGGTGCAGGAGGAATGGGAACATAAACCGCAATCTCTCCCTCCTTTAAGTTGACTTGTTTCATCTCAGATGAAAGCAGGCGCAATGCTATACTGTTTATTTGATTGTCTGAAGGAAGGAATCTGGCATATACCGCCATCTCCATCATTTAAAGAGACGCACACTGGACAAGAATCGCTGATCCTGAAAGAGAAGATCATCTTAAGACAAGAGAACATGTCAATGACCATTGCCCTCCAGTGTCATCGGAGACAGAGGAAGACGCTTCAGCACTGAAGAAGGAAATAAAACAGTGAAAAAAAAAGAGAGAGTGCTAAGGGAGATGCTTTATAATTGGTTTACATACTGCACCTCCTTACCTCTTCTCCATCATCTCTGCCTACCGCCATACCTATGCTTTACACTCTGCGAATGACCTACGCCTAATATCCTCCATATTCCACACCTCTCACTCCCGTCACCCGAGCTGTACCAGTTCTATGGAATGAATTACCCAAGACTGGCAGACTCACCACCAATACCCAAAGCTTCAAATATGTCCTCAAAACTCATCTTTTCAAGCAGGTTTACCATGTTCCCTAACCCGACTGCTACCCCCACACACACACACCAAGCACTTTGACCTGTAGCATACAGGCATTGGTTACCTGCATTACCTGCACTGCCCTATTTATAAAGGTATTAAAGGGGTTGTCCAGCGAAAATCTTTTTCTTTCAAATCAACTGGTGTCAGAAAGTTATATAGATTTGTAATGCTCTCTGCTGACACCTCTGGCCGAGACAGGAACTCTGTCTCAGTTTTCTATGAATCCCTATAGAAAACGTCTTCTGCTCTGGACAGTTGCTTTCTCGGCCAGAGATGTCAGCAGAGAGCAATGTGTCAGACTGAAAATAAAGGTGTATAACTGCTCACCTACAGTATTTGCCCCTTGGGCTTCGTGCATATCACCCCTAACTGATCCACAGGGGGTCATAAGATCCAGTGGTTGTCCAGTATAACTCAGGAAAGTCAGAGGGGCGTCTGGGAGACCAAAAGCAACAGGGGCCCATAATTGTAATAACAGAAAAAAAAAACGAAAAAAGCAAAACAAAACAGGTTTTTGGATTTACCTGCGTGATTTCCAAAGACTACACAGAGCTCCTCTGTGGAGAGTCTATGGGGATAGCGCTGGTAAATCCAAGTTATTATTTTTTTTTCTGTAATTTATAAAGATGGCCGGACCATAGTAACACTAAAGCACTTTGCCCCTCTGCTTTTTTGTCTCAAACCCCCTCCTAATAGTCTCTAAGCTCTTGCAAACCCTCAGTCCTCATGTCTTCTGCTCCCCAATGCAAACTTCTTATCCTTTCACCACTGACATCTAGTGGTGAAGCTGTAAAGTACCCTTCATCAGTACCTAACCTGAAGGAAGGAGCTTTTTCAGAGGTGCACAGGAGAGATAAAAACACCAGTGGTGGGATACCACATACTCCCCCACTTGAGAAAAGCTATCCACGGCGTAGCACCTGGAGAAAAGGTTCTGAAAGAAGGTTAAAGCACAGCATGTTATAATAAAACAATATAAAATAGACATATTAAATATCATAACTATCTTTGGCATTAGGCAATGGTGGACACCACATAATCACCAACACTACCCCGTACAGGATGATGTTTAGTATACCGTACTTGTTTTGATAAGGCATCATGTTTGCTTGTAGTTGTCTTCTTTTAAAATGAACCAATTATGGGGAGAGTGCTGACCCCCACACTACATTTCTACGTCTAAGCTTTTATACAGAAGTATATTTCTTCTTGCTAAAAAAAAGTCACAGCATGTTCCATCATATGTTATACTATATAAAATAAGGCTCCTCGGGGAGGTACAATAGACTGCCTAAAATGCTTTAATACAGAACGGCAGGGGCAGTTGTACAAGCTTCAGCACGTGGACTTGCCATGTGCATATGGCCTAAATAAAAAATATATAAAACACTGCTTTCAGGGACCAAATCACTAGAAAGTAAAATAAAGCGCAAAAAAAAAAAAAATTTGTTCAAATCAACTTCTGCTAGAAAGTGCAAGAGATCTGTAATTTAATTCTATTTAAAAAAAAAATCTCAAGTCTTCCAGTACTTATCAGCTGCTGTATGCCCTGCAGGAAGTTGTATTCGTTCCAGTTTAGAGAGCAGGAAAGGTTTTCTATGGTGATTTGCCGCCTCTCTGGACAGTTCCTGACATGGGCAGGGGTGGCAGCAGAGAGCATTGTGTCAGACTGGAAAGAATAC
Source organism: Dendropsophus ebraccatus (assembly GCF_027789765.1). Taxonomy (NCBI): domain Eukaryota; kingdom Metazoa; phylum Chordata; class Amphibia; order Anura; family Hylidae; genus Dendropsophus; species Dendropsophus ebraccatus. Next base: position 12,112,927 of record NC_091459.1, on the reverse strand, counting down.
ACCACTTCACGCAGGACATACAGCAGCTGATAAGTACTGGAAAACTTGATATTTTTTTAATAGAAGTAAATTAAACATTTCTTGCACTTGCTGAGACCAGTTAATCTAAAAGAATTTTTTTTGCAATAACCCCTTTAAATTCTGTTTTAACATTTGTTTTTATATTCCTTTAACATAGTAAAACAGCATCTTAACCATTGTATAAGATTGCATTTTCCTATTTACTATAATGCGGGTGAACGTATGTAGTGGATATTAGAGAGCAGCAGAACATAGTGCGAAGATTATGCAACAAATGGGTCATGTTAACACCAACTCTTAGCCCTTTGCGATGAACGGCCGCGTGATAAATCTCCCTGTTACAGCACGCTATTAGAGATAAAACATTGTTATTCCACAATCACATTGATAATGAATACTCCGGCGGCCATTATTATTCCCCCAGGCAGTAATGTAAGGAAAACAACATCCATTCCTCTTTTACGCAAGAAGCTATTATTCCCTCGGTTTGGGATTGTACGTAAATCTGGCCTTTTATTCGCTCTGAATAATGCAGTCCCTATAAGCACCATTTACGCCGTACGCCGCCTGTGATGCAGCGACATTATTAGGGTGAAGTAGGGTGCACGGGATTGAAACAAGATGCTGGAAGTATTAATATTTTATGATCTTTCAGAAATAATGAACTGAAAGGTTAATGCCCCCTAAGAAAAACGCAGCTGGTTCCAGGAGGAGGATTCATTAACAATGGGGAGATCTGTTTGCTTAGGTAGAAGTCAAGATGGAAGCTCCCCTCCTAATGGTTCCATATGTGGCACATTACAGGCAGATTAGAGTAATGGCTGCGGCCCTTACAATACATCAGGGGGTTATTACCGGCTATTACCGGATAGTCAGGCTCACAATATCCGGCACATTCACATGGAGTTTTAGAAACTTGTATTTTCTTAGGTAATTGCGTAAAAAAAGGATGGATCACTAAAACTGTTTAAAGTGAATATACCAGCAGTTACATCACTTTAAAGGGGTTATCCAGCACTACAAAAACATGTGAAACAAGCAGGAGAGGGTTTCTATGGGGATTTGCTGCTGCTGTGGACAGTTCCTGACATGGACATAGGTGGCAGCAGAGAGCGCTATGTCAGACTGGAGAGAATACACCACTTCCTGCAGGACATACAGCAGCAGATAAGTACTGGAAGACTTGAGATTTATAAATAGAAGTAAACTACAAATCTATATAACTTTCTGAAACCAGTTGATTTGAAAGAATAAAACAGATTTTTGCTGTAGTACCCCTTTAATAAACAGCAGATTCTATCCGTATAAAAAGCAGGTCCACTTTCACATGATTGTAGATAAATAAAGACAAATGTAAGGAAAAGTTCAGCTTATGCTCCTATACGTTTCACTTCCAACCAGTATAGCCTCCATGTAATTATCTCTAATTTCCAATATCCTGTATGAAATTCTATGTTTAACCCAACAGATCTAAACCATATTTCTCATTAGTCATTCTTTTCATCGCGAAGGGTTAACCGGTCTTCATAAGACAAATAAACCCTTTGCTTTCTCCTGAGAATTTGCTTTGCTGAGATTCTCTTAAGGGCCACAAATTGCTGCAAGTGATTGTGGTAACCGCAAGTAAACAATATGGGAGATGTGACCAGTTCTAACTGGACGCTCTGTTGGCGGAGTATTGTAGCTGTGCCCTCTGCGCCTGTTGGACGACTATTCTTAGATGATGATGTCTGGGATTTCCAGCGCTCAGCGATGCTGCTATAAATAATTTGAAAAATGTTCCCACTTCATCCTTTCTCAAAGAATCTTCCTCATTTCCTTTAGTAGACGGCCCCTGGGAACATTGCAGTTGGAACCCCCAAGTCACAGCCAACATTGGGTTAAAATGCTGACGAAATCGACGGATGTATTACTTGTATATTATGAAGGATCATGTCTTGCTGATGCTTCATCTGGTACCCAACCAGTGCCGGACTGGCCCACCAGAGGACCGGACAATCTCCCGGTGGGCCCCCAGCTTTAGGACCTGCACTAACACTGACTGACATGTAATTTCTCACTGGTTCCTCATTGGTGGGCCCCCAGGATCATTTCCTCTGGTGGGCCCCAGATACCCCAGTCCGACACTGTACCCAACACCATGTTCAATGTACAGTAAAACACAAGCTGTAAAATAAAAATAAAAAATTTTGAGAACACACCAATAAAAATGACTCCAGTATTATGGCTGATAATCATTTTGTGTTATGCTGCGTTTACACGTAACGAATATCGTGCGTATTTGCACGATAACGATCGAATTCGAACGATAATCGTACGTGTAAACGCAGCGAACAATCAAACGACGAGCGAGAAATCGTTCATTTTGATCTTTGAACATGTTCTCAAATTGTCGTTGATCGTTTGCAAAAAATTCGCAGATCGTTCCGCGTAAACAGTCGTTCGCCGATTTAACCAATGTGTGAGATAGGCTTAAGCGATCGCAAAACGAATTTTCCGTAGGATATATTGTACCATCTAAACGCTGATCGTTATGAAAATAAAAATCGTTACTCCGACATCCTTAATCGTACGATCGGGCCAATTATTGTTTCGTGTAAACGCAGCATAAAAGACGACAATAATCAGTCAGCGTGCACGATGTCGGCTGGTCGTTGTCTTTCAACAGGCTCAAACTGCAAGGATCAGCCTGGCAACAATCAGCTGCTGTTGCTCCGCGTAATAGGAGACAGCAGCAGACCGCCACTGTCTTCTATGGGCTTCCCGGATGATCTAATGATCGCCCAGGCAGACTCCCCGCTCCCCCCCCCCTCCCCACTCTTACCCGCTCCTCCTCGCTCGCTGTTAGCGCATGTCATAGCAACGGCAGAGGGTGGGGGAACGAGGAGCATTACTCTCCACATCGCCCCGTGTAATAGGGGCTTAACCCCTTAACGCCCGGGACCGCGGCTATTAGCCTTTAAATTTGTTTTATATAGTGATATTTGCCATTTTTAAAAAAATCTCAAAAAAATCTAAAAACTTGATTCAAACAATAGATCACTTGTTGACACATTCCCAACCTCAAGACAATAAGCAAAGTACAAATACAAATACATAACTAGGAAATGGTCTTCCAGATAAGAGACCATAAACTGTGCCCTGAAGCTGTATAACCTATAAATGTCCCGAGCACGGCTCCTAGAACGGACTTTCCCTCTTCATCCTGTAATACTGTATAATAAGATATGTAGTAAGTGTTGGCAGACAGGGTGACAGACACAGCGACTGTCTACAAATAGAGAATGACTGTGGTAACGTTCTGCTGGAGGTCTCACAATGCGGCAGAATGCGGGTCTGATAAATGACATATTATATATTATATTATATTATATACAGTCACTTTGCCTTCTTCTCAGTGACAGATGTTCAGCTGTATAATCTTACTGTTTCCTATATAGCACAGGAAGTGTCATCATATATCAGGGCGAGCTATATATAACACACTACAGCCATATGGTTATACTATATACGTATGTAACAATGGTGCAATGTTTGTACAAAATCTGATTAGGAATGGATTTAACCCTTCTATCAGACAGATGTTCTCCTATGATTTACGCCAGCAATTTGTGTTTCTATTTCTATATACTTCTGTTTCAGTATCTCAAATTGTCCAGTACTTGGCAGCTGCTGCATGTGCTGCAGGAAGTGATGTATTCTTCCCATTGTGACACAGTGCTCTCTGCTGCCACCTCTGTCCATGTCAGGAACTGTCCAGAGCAGCAGCAAATCCCATAGAAAACCTCTCCTGCTCTGGACAGAGGTGGCAGCAGAGAGCACTGTGTCAGACTGGAAAGAAAACACCACTTCCTGCAGAGACATACAGCAGCTGATAAGTACTGGAAGACTAGAAACTTTTAAATAGAAGTAAATTACAAATCTATATAACTTTCTGAAACCGAACAATTTTAAATAAAACCTTTTTCGTCGGATCTGCTGGGGAGCTATCCGGGTGATCGCTAGATTGTCCATAGAAGATAGCAGCACTCCGCAGCCACCATAATTTCGTTCATGTCGGCTGACCGATGTCTCCAATTACACGAGACGGTTATCGGCCGTAATGAATGCGGCTGATAAACGTTGCATGTAATAGGGTCTTAAAAGAACAAGGAGACAATGGATAGATGAAAAGTTTACCTATTGGTGCGTCTACACGGAGAGATTTATCTGACAGATTTTTGAAGTCAAAGCCAGGAATGGATCTGAAAAGACAAGAAATCAGTCTTTCCTCTATAATCTGTTCTCTGTTTATAGTCTGTTCCTGGCTTTGGCTTCAAAAATGTGTCAGATAAATCTCTGTGTAAACTCACCCTAACCCTTATCTATCAGAAAAGTAACTTCCAGGAATCGGCAAATCTTTACCATGATTCATGTCAGACTTTACAAGCCCAGATGTATTTGCTCTTTCTCTGGCTTGTATCTCATTTCCGGTATAGAATAAATGAAATGCATATGTACACAATATATACAAGTCATAGCAACAATCTGCTTCATCATCTCTTATTTACACTAAGGTTCATATACCATATACTGCCACCTGACCTCTAATTCCCTGTATAACTCTATGCTCTCTATGATATGAACTACAACTATAGTAGTAATTGTCTTCAGTGATTGGTAATTGCATCTCTGCTGTTACTTGCTGGGACCTGTATCATTCACCTCCTGTCCTCCTGTCATTCATCAACATAGTGGGCAGTATGGAAAATGGAGGGTTCTGCTGATTGGCAACATAAATGATGTTCAAAATCCATAAACTGAACATGAGATTTCTTTCTTATAATGGTCATGAAGTTGTGAGTATAAAGGGGTTAGAGAGTGCTACAAAAACATGGCCACTTTCTTCCAGAGACAGCATCACTCTTGTCTCCAGTTCAGGTGAGGTTTGCGATTAAAGGGGAACTCCGGATAAGAAAAACTTGTTTTCTATTAAAAGTACATTAAAAGTTATATAGATGTGTCTATACAATGTATTACCGTATCTGTACGGTTCTGCCACACTGGGAGCTGATCCAGGCAGTGAAGAAAAATGGCCCCAGTGCCCATTCTCATTGTCTCCTGCTCCCCCTGCTCTCCCACTTTAGGAGACAAATCTTCCATGCCTCTGTCTCACATTGTGTGTGTTTGCTGAGCACAGGCTGATGATGCAGACAGGGGGCCGGGCGTGATGTCACAGGAGGCGTGGCTGGATCCCCCAATCCCCTGAGTGATTCACCATCTCTGACCTTGCAAAACAGGAGTCCGTGGAGCCTCGGTTGCGAGTCTTAAAACACAGGATAGCCAGATATCTTTAGCCTGTTGCCACGGGGGGCCTCCATGATAGGGAGAGCACCACACCACCCTGATAGATAACCCCTTAAGTCCCACTTGGTTGCGAGTATTGGAACATAAATAGGGAAACACCAGGGTGGCCCCTTATTGTCAATGTCTAACTCAAGGTGCGAGTATTGCGACCATGGCTTCCATCCACAAGGCTTCCATCCACAGACAGCCGTTTCGGGGTTTTTGTGGATGGATGCCTGCCTTGGCAAGCCCTTGTCATGATAGCAATACTCGTACCTTGAGTTAGACATTGACAATAAGGGGCCACCCTGGTGTTTCCCTATTTATGTTCCAATACTCGCAACCGAGTGGGACTTAAGGGGCTACCTATCAGGATGGTGTGATGCTCTCCCCATCGTGAAGGCCCCTCGTGGCAACAGGCTAGAGATATCTGGCTATCCCGTGTTTTGAGACTCACAACCGAGGCTCCACGGACTCCTGTTTTGCATATTTAAATTTTGGGGGGGCATCAGTGGAGACTCTTGATTGAGCACTTCATTTGAATTTTTTTCACTGTTCTCCTTGAGTTCAGTGATTACTGTGTTTTGTTGGACCATCTCTGACCGTCCAGAAGCAGGTGCAGCACTAATTTCACTGAATGTGACGGGTGGGGGACTGTGATGATCAGCTGAGAAAAGCATTGCATCCTGGGAACTGCTCAACCAGGAAGGACAGAAACACAATACAGAACAACACAGCCCCCCCCCAAACAAATGGGATAGGCAGGTAGGTAATGCGTTATGCTTCTGCAGAAGTTTCTTTTTTTTTAACCTCTACCTGGAGTTCCCCTTTAAGCTCCATTCGCTTCAATGGAACCAAATTACCAAACCTGCACCCAAACTAAAGGAAAGAGTTGTGCTGTCTCTGGAAGAAAGTGGCCATGTTTTTGTAGAACTGGATAACCCCTTTAATTTAAGCCAGGATAAAATCAGTACAGAGCACCATGGATACAGGAACTGGACAGTCTCACATGTTTCCAGGTTGCCCTCTTAGGGTAGCTTCACACGTACCGGATCCACAGCGGATTTCACATTGCGAGTTTGCAGCAAAATCCGCTGCAGATTCTGGTAGTGTGAAGTGAATGGGTCACATACCCTCAGCGGAATTTTTATTCCGCTACCAGTATGTAAACCGGCCCCTTTAACCCCCCGCCACCCGCAGCCCCGGCCCGGAGCATACATTACTTGCTCAGCGCCACGGCTGTGTGGGGCTCTCGGCTCCCCTTGCTTCCCATCAGCCAATGAGGGCACTGATTGGCTGATGGGGAGCCGGGAACCTCACACACAGCTGCGGCGCTGAGCAAGTAATGTATGCTCCGGGCCGGGGCTGCGGGCTGTGGGCACTGTGTGCACTGTTGCATGGCAACAGCAAGGTCACGGTTCAGAGAGAAAACCAGGAAGTGGTTAAATCCATGGAGAAGAAAAATGGATTAGTGATGTAAGTTACTTTACTAAAAGCAGCAGCACATTTTTACTTCTATACATCCTGTATACTTATACAGTGATACCTTGGTTTAGAATTAACTTGGATTGTGAGCGTTTTGTAAGAAGAGCTTGCAGTTTTTCAAAATTGTAACTTGGTTTAAGAGCATTGCTTTGGTTTAAGAGCTCCCTGTACTGGATAGAAGGGGAGTAGGAGAAGGGATTGGTCTGCATAGCGTGGTCTACTGCACTTTACTCTAACCAAGGAAGTCTCCCTTACCTTCCAAATCATGTGTTTCACATCCTCTCCGTTCCTGCTATAATGTGCCTGCACTTACACTCAGCCATACACACTGCTATATAGAAAAGTTTCTGTCACTGTCCTCCTGCACAGCTCTGTTATTCTCACTTCCTGATTGGTCCATGCTGAACACACCCCCTTCCCCATTGGTGCAGTCCAGTCATGTGACCACACAGACCTCTGACAGCAGCCCTGCTTCTCTATTCTAACCTGTTTGCACAGTGACCAGTATGGGGGTCTGCAGCTCCATCCTGTATCTACAAACTGCTGCTGTTTTTCAGGTTTATGCAGTTACTGAACATTATGCACCACATAATTGCTATACTGTACAGTAACTTATAATATCCCATATTGAGCTGTTTATAAATGTTTTTTTCATTTGTTTTACATGTTATACGTAATAGAAAATTATTATTTTTGGATTGTTGGCAGTCCAATGATTTCTTATGGGAAAATTTGCTTTGCTTTAAGAGTGGATTTGGATTACACGCACAGTCCCGGAACCAAGTATGCTTGTAATCCAAGGCACCACTGTATCAGTCATCCTAGGCCTTACCTATATATTGTTCCTCTGCGAGTGATGACAAGCTATGTATAGCAGTGTGGAATAAATTGTCACAATATAAATAAGGGATTATTGATCAAAAATTGTGAAAAGGGTGTGAACTCTCCGACTTTTCGAACGCACTGCAGAATTAGGCCTGTGAAAACTAATCTCGGTTTTCCCCTGGGTGGGGCAGCGTAGGTGTATTTGTTCACAATTGTCAGTCCAATAGTCCAACACACTGTAGTCTATAGCTATTAACTAGATATGTACATGGAAACAATGGCTACCTTAGCAACCAGGGGCGGATTAACTTTACCATAGGCCCAGGGCTGTTCACCAAGCCTGGGCCTCCACCTCACTGTAACTATGGTAACAATAGCGTGGTGTTCATCGTATAGGATAGATAATGTCATAATTACCTCATTTGTGCAAAATTGAAGTAAAAAGCAGCAATTTTTGCAACTCATGGCAGAACTGTAGCCAGGAGACAGTACACCAATGAGTCTTTTTGGGTGGCCATGGGCCCCTGGGCTACTGCCTGAAACTGACCTATTATAATCCACTACTGTTAGCAACCCGCACTCTTCATCTCATACGGTAGAGCTCGGTGACTATACAGACAGTATGTAAATAATGTATGTGACAGGTAGAGAAGGAAGAAGTGACTGCGCGGAATCTCAGGTGTGGCAGAGCAGACGGTCTATCATACCAAAGTTAGGGTACTATAACACGAAGCGATTTATCAACGATAAACGATCTCAAACGACCGCTATCGCAAACAACCTGAAATCGTTCACCCAATTACACGGATCGTTACTTATGATCGTTCTTGCAGTCGTCTTGTCGTCACTACTGCGAACGACCAAACGACGTCTCATTCCATGCGAACGATTTGCGAACAATCAAGGATAAAAATAGGCCCAAATTCTATCAAACGTCCAACGATTTCTCGTTGGTCGTTTAATCGTTGTTTGCTATTACTCTAAATGATTATCGTTCAAATCCGAACGATTTAACGATTTTTCGAACAATAATCGCCCAGTGTAATAGGGCCCTTACGCTAGGTCCACACTACTTTTTGCAGTTCATTTTTTTTTCATCAGTGTTTTTGCAAAAAAATGAATGAAAAACGGATAGAAAAAAAACGTATGCAGTTGTGTGCATCCGTTTTGATCCGTTCTTCCATTGACTTCCATTGGATCAAAACACATTCGTTTTTTTTTTACGTACACAAGAACGTAGCTGACCTTACTTTTGTGTACGTTAAATATGAACAGATCCGTTTTTTTTTTTATAATGGAAGTCAATGGAAAAACGGATCAAAACGGATGCACACCAATGCATCCGTTTTTTCCATCCGTTTTTTTTTTTTGCAAAAACGTAGTGTGGAACCAGCCTTACTCTGCACTGAGCCCTGCTCAGAGTGCCATAAGGTGCACACGTGCTACACCCTCAAGGGTTATGCCCTTGCCACCCGGCCTGGTGTCACCTATACACAGATAATCGCTGGGTTACCATCATTCCATTTCTGTTCCACCACAGCAACAACAGATGCCATCTGGGACCACCTTGCTGAAACATAGAAGATTGTTGGCAGAAGACCACCTGGTCCATCTAGTCGGCCCTTTTAGTATTGTCCTCCTTATTATCTCAGGATAGATAGATGTATATACCAGGCAGGTTTACATTCTCATATTGTAGATTTACCCACCACATCTGCTGGCAGTTTGTTCCAAGCCTCTACTACTCTTTCAGTAAAATAATATTTTCTCACGTTGCTTCTGACCTTTCCCCCAACTAACCTCTGACTGTGTCGTCTTGTTCCTGAGTTCAGTTTCTCAGTTTGTATATGTATGTCCGCATCCTATTCTTGAGAGACAGTCAGAGGCATATATAGACATTCACACGAAAGATGCAGACCACGTCTTCTCTGCACAGAAATCCTGACGTCCTTAAAGGGGTAGTTCAGCAAAATAAAACATTTCTTTCAAATCAACTGGTGCCAGAAAGTGACAGAGATTTGTAATTTACTTTTATTAAAAAAAAAAAAAATCTCAGTACTTATCAACTACTGAAAGTCCTGCAGGAAGTGGATTATCCTTTCAGTCTGGAGAGCAGGAGAGACTTTCTATTGGGATTTGCTGCTGCTTTGGACAGTTCCTGACATGGACAGAGGTGGCAGCAGAGAGCGCTGTGTCAGAGTGGAGAGAATACATGATTTCCTGCAGGACATCCAGCAGCTGATAAGTATGGGAAGACTTGAGTTTTTTTTTTTTTAAATAGAAGTTAATAATGGTGCGTTTACACAGAGATTTATCTGACAGATTTTTGAAGCCAAAGCCAGGGATGGATTTGAGAAGAGGAAAAATCTCAATTTTTCCTTTATGACCTGTTCTCTGTTTATAGGCTGTTCCTGGCTTTGGCTTTAATAATCTGTCAGATAAATCTCTCTGTGTAAACGCAGCCTAACAAATATCTGGCAGCAGTTGATTTAAAAAAATAACTTTTTTTTTTTTTTTTTTATAAACTTGATTTGAAGTCCTTTCCAGTAACAAAGATGGCGCCCGGTGCCTGTTACGTGTGACGTCATAGCGCAGTAAGCCCCGCCTCTCACGCTCCGCTTTACCTGCAGTGACCACTGGACGTGCTGTGCGGCTAGTGACCCGGTTGTGTGACCCGGCGGCCCGCTCTCCCAGTATAGGAGCACAGGCCCCATGTGCGCCCTCAGTGCCCGCGCCCGGGGGATGCGGCTGCACTATGTAGTCAGCTGTCAGCCAGCAGCACGGGGTCTCCACCCCGGCCACTCCCCCTCACGTGCTGCCGGGTGTCAGTAGGTGCAGTGTAGGGCACAAGTTGTCCGTCCCGGGTGAGAAGCAGGACCGGCACCATGCTGCTCTCCGCCGTGCTGCACACCTACTCCCTGCGCTACATGCTGCCCGCCGCCGTCATGCTGGGCACGGCGCCCACTTACCTGCTGGCATGGGGCTGCTGGAGGGCCCTGAGCGCCCTGCTGCCCGAGAGACTGTACCGGCGGGGGGACGACCGGCTCTACACCGTCTACCAGAGCATGGTGCTCTTCTTCTTCCAGCAGTACACCGGGGTGCAGGTCAGGGAGCTGCGGGGGGATCACGTGGTGGTGGGGGGCCCGGGGCGGGAGAGGGGCCCGTCAGATGCTGCTGACACGTGTGCTGCTGCTAGAGCAGTATACTGTATATACCAGTGTGTGCTATATACCAGAGTGATATACACCAATGTGTACTATATACCAATATCATATATACATGTATACCAATGTGTACTATATACCAATATCATATATACATGTATACCAATGTGTACTATATACCAATATCATATATACATGTATACCAATGTGTACTATATACCAATATCATATATACATGTATACCAATGTGTACTATATACCAATATCATATATACATGTATACCAATGTGTACTATATACCAATATCATATATACATGTATACCAATGTGTACTATATACCAATATCATATATACATGTATACCAATGTGTACTATATACCAATATCATATATACATGTATACCAATGTGTACTATATACCAATATCATATATACATGTATACCAATGTGTACTATATACCAATATCATATATACATGTATACCAATGTGTACTATATACCAATATCATATATACATGTATACCAATGTGTACTATATACCAATATCATATATACATGTATACCAATGTGTACTATATACCAATATCATATATACATGTATACCAATGTGTACTATATACCAATATCATATATACATGTATACCAATGTGTACTATATACCAATATCATATATACATGTATACCAATGTGTACTATATACCAATATCATATATACATGTATACCAATGTGTACTATATACCAATATCATATATACATGTATACCAATGTGTACTATATACCAATATCATATATACATGTATACCAATGTGTACTATATACCAATATCATATATACATGTATACCAATGTGTACTATATACCAATATCATATATACATGTATACCAATGTGTACTATATACCAATATCATATATACATGTATACCAATGTGTACTATATACCAATATCATATATACATGTATACCAATGTGTACTATATACCAATATCATATATACATGTATACCAATGTGTACTATATACCAATATCATATATACATGTATACCAATGTGTACTATATACCAATATCATATATACATGTATACCAATGTGTACTATATACCAATATCATATATACATGTATACCAATGTGTACTATATACCAATATCATATATACATGTATACCAATGTGTACTATATACCAATATCATATATACATGTATACCAATGTGTACTATATACCAATATCATATATACATGTATACCAATGTGTACTATATACCAATATCATATATACATGTATACCAATGTGTACTATATACCAATATCATATATACATGTATACCAATGTGTACTATATACCAGTATCATATATACATGTATACCAATGTGTACTATATACCAGTATCATATATACATGTATACCAATGTGTACTATATACCAGTATCATATATATACACTAGTGTGAACTGTATATACCAATATCATATATACATGTATACCAATATCATATATACCACTGTGTACTATATACCAGAGTGATATATACCAATGTGTACTATATACCAGTATCATATATACTAGTGTGTACTGTATATACACCAGGGTGTACTATATACCAATATATATACCAGGGTGTACTGTATATACCAGGGTGTACTATATACCAACATCATACACTAGTGTGTATGTACTGTATATACCAATATCATATATACCAGGGTGTGCTATATACCAATATCATTTATATATATATATATATATATATATATATATATATATATATATATATTATATATATAATATCAGGGTGTACTATATACCAGTATCATATACATCTGTGTATACTCTATACACCAGTGTGTACTGTATATACCAAAGTGTACTATATACCAGTGTATACTCTATATACCAATATATATACCAGTGTGATATATACCAATATATATACCAGTGTGATATATACCAATATCATATATACCAGTGTGTACTGTATATACCAATGTGATATATACCAGTGTGTAGAGGCTGTCCTCCTCCACCAGTGTGGTATATACCAGGGTGTATTATATATACCAATATTATATATACCAGTGTGTAGAGGCTATCCTTCTCCATCAGTGTGATATATACCAGTATGTAGAGGCTATCCCCCTCCACCAGTGTGTATTGAATTATACCAGTGTGTGTACTATATACACCAGGAAATAATACACCACTTCCTACAGGACATACAGAAGCTGATTAGTACTGGATTATTATTATTTTTTTTGGTGAACAACCCTTTTGTTTCTTATTAGCAACACAGACGGGGGGTGATTTACTGTAGTTTATCTAGGGGCTGGTGTAGGGTCCCTCATACACTGTGATGTAGCTGTGTGTAGCAGCTTCAGGGATTTGTCCTCTCTGCGTGGTCTGCCTCTCATTGCTGCTCTGGGATGTGTCCTCTCTGCGTGGTCTGCCTCTCATTGCTGCTCTGGGATGTGTCCTCTCAGCGTGGTCTGCCTCTCATTGCTGCTCTGGGATGTGTCCTCTCTGCGTGGTCTGCCTCATTGCTGCTCAGGGATGTGTCCTCTCTGCGTGGTCTGCCTCTCATTGCTGCTCTGGGATGTGTCCTCTCTGCGTGGTCTGCCTCTCATTGCTGCTCTGGGATGTGTCCTCTCTGCGTGGTCTGCCTCTCATTGCTGCTCTGGGATGTGTCCTCTCTGCGTGGTCTGCCTCTCATTGCTGCTCTGGGATGTGTCCTCTCTGCGTGGTCTGCCTCTCATTGCTGCTCTGGGATGTGTCCTCTCTGCGTGGTCTGCCTCTCATTGCTGCTCTGGGATGTGTCCTCTCTGCGTGGTCTGCCTCTCATTGCTGCTCTGGGATGTGTCCTCTCTGCGTGGTCTGCCTCTCATTGCTGCTCTGGGGTGCCCTGTGCTCCAGCATTGTCCTGGGACTAAACCATGGAGAGAAGCATAGCCGGAATCTCCTGTATTGCTGGGTGTGTACCTATCAGTGATGCCGGCTATCTATGCCCTGTAGGGCCGGGAGGTGACCTTGGCTTTAGGGAGTGTCTGGCTGCTTTTTCATTGTTTTGCTTGGGGACTGTGTATACAAGACCGGCATAAGTTGTACTGTGACACATTAGTCAGAGAGAGAGGAACCTAGACAGAGCCCTTATGTACCCTGTATAAGTCATTGGGGTATAGACCAGGGAACCTGGGGCCCTCCAACTGCTGCAAAACTAATATTTATGCTTTAGGGGCACTTTTTCTTTCAAATCAACTGGTTTCAGACAGTTATATAGATTTGTAATTTACTTCTATTTAAAATTCTCAAATCTTCCCATACTTATCAGCTGCTGTATGTCCTGCAGGAAGTGGTGTATTCTCTCCAGTCTGACACAGTGCTCTCTGCTGCCACCTCTGTCCATGTCAGGAACTGTTCAGAGCAGTAACAAATCCCCATAGAAAACCTCTCCTGCTCTGGACAGTTCCTGACATGGACAGAGGTGGCAGCAGAGAGCACTGTGTCACACTGGAAAGAATACAACACTTCCTGCAGGACACACAGCAGCTGATAAGTATGGGAAGACTTGAGAATTTTAAATAGAAGTACATTACAAATCTACACATATAGCCAGGGTTAACATGATCCCTGATGCAACAATTGTGCAATGTTAAGTCAATTAGAACGTTGATATAAATGTGTCCTAGTGATCTAGGTAACACAGGCTGCATCTGTATATGACTTTCTGAAACCAGATGATTTGAAAAAAAAAAGCTAAAGCCATTTCCTTATATACATAAGCGGCTCCCGTTCTTGTCCTGAGGATAGCGCGCATTCTTGGCACACGCTGCAGCTTGCCGTATACAGATTAGCAACAGACGGCTAAGAGTTATATGGAGGGGGGAGGGGACGGCTCTAACTATCATTTCTGGTGACTTCAGGATGCCCTGTCCTGTGTGTGTGTGTATATATATATATATATATATATATATATATATATATATATATATATATATATATATATATGTATGTATATATATCTCTATATCTATCCGGACTATATATGGCCTTTCTATCAGTATATGCCATTTGTCCCCCGGTTACCCCCCCTGTAACCCCGTCCCTTTGGCTGCTTTCCCTATGCTCAGCTGCAGTGGATACAGAATATCCGCTATGCTGCCTCCTATACACTATATAGACACTAAACACAATATCCTGCACTCCTTCCTCACTGTAACAAACCTTCAGAAGTTCCCCTCCAGCACTAAGCAGTGAAACATGGGAATCCAGCCTTTACTCTCAGCCAAAAGCATGCAGTCTGCGCAAGCTGTTTCTCTGCTCTCCCTGCTCATTCATCCCCCTCTGCCCACCCCTTTCCATAGGCTTTCATGGGCAGTATATATAGAGACTGTTACATGGGCCGATTACCAGCAGCGATTATCACTAAGTGACAGTGACCAGGCAAACGCCTGATCCTCCGCTGATCGTGTCTGTCATTGTCTTTTTTTTTTTTTTTTTGCAGAAACCAATAGTCCAGGCGATTTTAAGAAACTCTGTAATTGGGTTTATTAGGCAAATCTGCCATTATCTGCATTTAAAAAGACTTTCCCCAGGTCCCCCCCCCCTCCCTCCTCTCTCTCATTCACTGCTCATTATCAGGAAATCTCCACATCAGTCGAGCCCTGTGTAACTTATGGAATGGGGAGGGGGGAGGAGGGGGATTAGTCAGCAGCAGAGAGCAGAGAACAAAGGATTACACAGTGGGACCTGTGTGAAAGCCGTTCATCAGAGGTCAGTGCTGATTTCAGAGGAGATAGCTGGTGATGTAGCTGTAAATTAATTCTTTGTCCTGTTTTGGTGCCTCATCTCCCTCCACCCCTCCCCTCCGAATAAGAGAACCATGAAGACGGGGGAGAGCTTCAAACTGCTTTTTCATGATAAAAATACATTTTTCTGCTAATATACCCAATTACAATTAAAATCGCCTGTACTGTTGATATCTGCAAAAAAAATTTAAACGACAGCGACACTTTAAAATGAATCTGCACATCTTCCTCTGTAGCTGATAACAATAAAGCGAACCTGACTGCACACACATGTATATATCGGGCTCTGTGATCTGTATATATCTGTGCTGTCAGTTTCCAGATCACAGGCAGCAGTGTATACTTACCATCCACACTGCTTGTGATCCGACTGTATTTTCAGGCTCCGCCTCCTGCAAAATGATTGACAGGAGGCTGTGGAGAAAACTACTAACTGCACCGGAATGGCCCCGAGGAGAAAGGTAAGAGACATGGCTTCCTCTTCGGCGTCTCCTGTGCAATAGGGACATATCATCAGGTTAGATTCATCTGACCTGCTGATATTTCCCCTTTAAGGATCTGCAGATGCATATTTTTCTTGCTGTTTGAAAACTCCCCGTTCACCTGGGCTGCGCTTTTGCTGCAGATTCTTAATGCAAGTTCAGCGAGCAAAAAAAGTGTCTGAAAGTGTGTGCCGGAGGCCTCCCATAAAGGCTGCATGCTGAGCCGGCCTCCTTAGGCCTCAGAGCCACATTTAGCCAGATTTACAAGGTTGTTGAGTCGCCCTTGCTGATCCCTTTTTCCCCTTTGACCTCTGTGTATGAGTTACACTCAGCATTGTGACCCTGGTCCTCAGTAAGTACGGTTGGTGCCCTGCGGGGGTGATGTTATCATCTGACCCATCAGGAGATACTTGTCTCACTCTGTCTGTGTCACCGCGTCCTTAAACCCATCATTTGCGTTACTGTTAATTTTTATTTTGTTTGGCAAAAGACGATGTGTCGGGCAGAGCCGCTGGATTTACACTGGGTAATGGTTAACTATTTGTTCACCTTAGCCACATGGCTTTGCTGAGTCTGCACAAATCAGTACTGGAAAATTTAGGGTCACTGTAGTTTCAGAAAAAATTAGCCATTTCATAGAGACGTCAAAAGTTTTGATCAGTCCGGTTCTGAATGTTCAGACTTATACCAATTGGGAGGTAGAGCGCTGCAGCGCGTCCTCTCCCCGCTCTGGGTCAGTGTGATCAGTCGGGCTCCATTATAATCCCTACTGATCATGTGACACAGAGGCAGGAGAGGACCATGCTTAACGCAGTTCGCTCTATCTCCCATTCGCAGACCCGGACCAATAAAAACGTACTTTTTGTCTAGCCTGGATACACTTACATATAAACCTAAATCATCAGGGCACCCCTTTAAACCCTTATTGCACTCTAACCATTGTAAGGGAGCGTTCACATCATGTTTATTTTTTGTCTCCTTTTATGCCATTAAGCGTTAACAGATATATTGACAGTAAGGCTGGGTTCACACTGCGTTTTTGCAATCTGTTTTTTGAAAAAAATGGATTGCAAAAACGGATGCATTTGTGTGCATCCGTTTTGATTCGTTTTTCCATTGACTTCCTTATAAAAAAAGGATCAAAACGGATCCGTTTTTTTTCTTTTTTGACGGGCACAAAAACGTTGCTGACACTATTTTTTTTTTTTTTTTTGTCCGTAAAAAAAAAAAACGGATCCGTTAAACGTATGCTAAAAACGCAGTGTGAACCCAGCCTAACCGTTGCCTAACAGTGGCGTCTGTCACCAAGATGCTAACATGGGATCCTTCAGCAGATCCTGAGTTCTCGTGCCATATCTTAAACAGATGCCATTATAACGTGTGGGTACAGATGTCACTATTGGGCATCCTTACTCAAAGCAGGGATGGGGAACCTCCAGTGCTCCAGCTGTCGCAAAACTTATAATTCTCATCATACCTGGACAGCCAAAATGTTGGCTTTTGTAGCTTTTTTTTAAAGGGGGTACTCAAGTGAAAATCTTTCTCCTTCAATACAACTGGTTTCAGAAAGTTATATAGATTTGTAATTTACTTCTATTTAAAATTCTCCAGTCTTCCAGTACTTATCACCTGCTGTATGTCCTGCAGGAAGTGGTGTATTATTTTCAGTCTGACACAGTGCTCTCTGCTGCCACCTCTTTCCAGAGCAGTAGCAAATCCCTCTCCTGCTCTCCAGATTAGAAAGAATACGCCACTTAATGCAGAACATACAGCAGCTGATAAGTACTGGAAGACTTGAGTCTTTTTAATAGAAATAAATTACAAATCTATATAACTTTATTTTGGTGAACTACCTCTTTAATGTGTGTTGTACTTTAGTGCACAGGCTGAAGCAGCTCCTAGATTCGTGCTCTTCCTTTCAGCTGTAAGGAACGTTCTGTTAGGGCAAGGAGACACATGGCACCTTTCATATATCCTCCTTTCTTACAGAACATAGAAAATGCTTTTATTCTGTCACTAGGTTTATCCCACCTAAAGGGTCTGTTCACACTGAGTAAAACAGGCAGAATTCCGCACAAAGCCTCTGCCGTGGACTCTGAATCCCGGCTCTGCTCATGAGGCATCGATTCCGCTTTTACTCAGTGTGAACATACCCTAAATGAGGGCAACATGAACTAGTGACAGAAAGGCGGAACAGATGTGTATTACTTACATCTTTCTGTTCAGCCGTTCTCCTAATATGCAGTAGAATAGGATTCTTGCCACACCCCTCCCCCGCCCTCCAGCTGCTGATTGACAGCGTACTACCTAAACCCAGCATGGATAGATAACTGCCAATCCGCAGCTAGTGGGCGGAGTTTTCTGCTTCTCATGAATATCCAGGACTACTGGGCTCATGCACATAATGGAGAGGACTACTTATTGTCCATGTTATTCAGGAGGAGATCTCTGGATCAGCGGCACAGAACAATGTAAGTGATACATCATTCTGTTCAGCTTCTCTGTCATTAGTATATGCTAGCCTTGGATAGGGTTAGCTAATCCTACTGAGAGAGTCTCTTTAAGGCAGTATTCCCACATTCCGTGTTTCGCGTGGATGTGGAAGGCCTGTACTGGAGTCTTTCCCCACACTGCAGCATCTCTGATATGATGCTGAGAGCGGAGGAACCGTATGGATATGCGCTGCGCTGTGATGACAGAGTAGGCTCTTTTTAATAAAGATAAAGAAGGTGCCCTGAACTAAAAAAAAAAAAAAAAAAAAGTGCGGTGTTTGTGCTAAAACCTTTGAGAAGTTGTCAGTCCTCTGTGTCTTCTAATTCCTCTAGGAGACCATGTGTCTTTGAATTGGCAACAGGGGGCAAGAATGCAGTTAACAGCCTCAAGGGACAGGAGTTACTATTAGATACAGTCATAGGGGACAGGAGTGACTATTAGATGCAGTCATAGGGGACAGGAGTGACTATTAGATGCAGTCATAGGGGACAGGAGTCACTATTAGATGCAGTCATAGGGGACAGGAGTGACTATTAGATGCAGTCATAGGGGACAGGAGTGACTATTAGATGCAGTCATAGGGGACAGGAGTGACTATTAGATGCAGTCATAGGGGACAGGAGTGACTATTAGATGCAGTCATAGGGGACAGGAGTGACTATTAGATACAGCCACAGGGGACAGGAGTGACTATTAGATACAGCCACAGGGGACAATCAGGGCACAAAGGGTTTAATGTGTGTGTTATACGCACTGCTGTTCTCTGGTCTCTGAACTGCAATAAAATGCATAGAAATAATATCATAGAATAAGAGGTTGTCTCATGATTATCATACCCTCTGTCCATATCCAGGTCTGTTGGAGGGACTGCTGCCCTTGTGTCTATTTTCATCCATGTCATACATTGTGCAAGAGTAAGGCCTGACTGATCATGGGTTCACTTGGCAAAATCAGCTAAAAGCAGAAAATGGGGAGATGAGCTGATCGCTCTGGGGTTGTCTGATTCATTTCTTAGCTGTACCTTGTATGTGTATTTGGTGACCAAGCATCAGTCTGTAAAGGGGTACTCCAGCAATTTATTTTTCTCTTTAAAAGCAAGCTGGTGTCAGAAAGTTATAAAGATTTGTAATTTACTTTTATTGAAAAATCTCAAGTCTCCCAATGCTGCCACCTCTGTCCATGTCAGGAACTGTCCAGAGCAGGAGAGGTTTTCTATGGGGATTTGCTGCTGCTCTGCACAGTTCCTGACATGGACAGAGGTGGCAGCAGAGAGCACTGTGTCAGACTGGAAAGAATACACCACTTTCTGCAGAACATAAAGAAGCTGATAAGTACTGGAGATAAGGACTTTATATTTTAATTTACTTTTATTTAAAAATCTCACTTCCTGACATTAGTTTATTTGAAAGAAAATTGCCGGAGTACTCAAATTTTTATTTAGAAATATAAAATATCCACAGAATGACATGAGAAGTGTGAGAATGATTTATGTGGTCAGTCAGGAGATTTCCGTATCTTCCCCTGCCTGCCTTTACTGAGAAGTGGGATGTATTCTCCTTTGTGTCCATGTTATACTGGTATATTGTTATAACTGGTATATTGTTATACTGGTATATTGTTATACTGGTATATTGTTATACTGGTATATTGTTGTACTGGTATATTGTTGTACTGGTATATTGTTGTACTGGTATATTGTTGTACTGGTATATTGTTGTACTGGTATATTGTTGTACTGGTATATTGTTGTACTGGTGCATTGTTGTACTGGTGCATTGTTGTACTGGTATATTGTTGTACTGGTATATTGTTGTACTGGTGCAGCGCCTTTTCATATTCTATTCATGACTGCTTTTAGCTCAGTATAATGTCCATATACTAAAATCTGTTTTGTTTTGTTTTGTTTGTGTTTTTTTTGTCAGGTAGTAATTTATGGAGAGTTGCCAAAGAAGGAGAACATTCTGTATGTATCGAATCATCAATGTACAGGTCGGTATATGATAGCGGTACGGTTGTGTTCACATTACGATATAACAGCATGTTGCACATACACTTTGGCAGTCTGTCACAATGAGATGTCTGGAGTGTTTAATATGGCACTCACTATATTGTACACTATTGGTATTTTCTTATTTTCTCGTAATATTTATACTTTAAGGATAGATTCACTTATAACGTATTGTAGTCATAGAGGCTTTCCCATAGATCGGCGCTCGCTTAGTGGGCCTGTTACACGGCCCAATAATCGTTTAACGAGGGCTGCAGGGACATTGTTACCGATGTCCTTGCAGCCCTTGTTTAAACTGCATACATACCTATCCAGGTTGCAGGGCTCCTCTTCCTCTGTACTTCTCCCCGGGTCCCGCGCCCTCCAGCTTCAGAGTGGCTTGTCTCCGCTCCAGGCCGCTCGGCCAATCACAGGCCGGGACCGCCGTGGCCGGTCAGCCTGTCAGCTGACACAAGCTGCTGTAAAGCTGGAGCGCGCGGGACCCGGGGAGAAGTACAGAGGAAGAGGAGCCCTGCAGCATGGATAGGTATGTATTCCTCTTTTCATATAGTCAGCGTCGGCCATGCACCGCTATTAAACGTAGCGATGTGCGGTCGGCGCCCGATGATCATAGGTCAGAACCTATATAAACGATCAGCCGATAACAACGCTCATCGGCTGATCGCTGTGTTTATTACACGGAACCATAATCGGCCGGATAGGGCCGATTATCGTTCCGTGTAATAGTACCCTAGGTCCTAAGTAGGCTGAAGTATGGGAGGGGGAACTAAGGAGGTATTACGGACAGGTGCACTTTAGGAGGTCGAGAACGCCTCTTCATTGTATGCAATAGAAGCCGTTTTGGAAGCACAGCTGGGTAAATGAAAGGTTCCAGGTGTCTCCTTATCCTAACAGCTTTTACCAGTGTCAGCTGTTTGGAATGTGAATTGCAGCTGACAGATTCCCCTTAATTAAAAAGAAGAAAAAAAAAAAACATTAAAGTCGGTGCATGTACTGTCATGGTCATTGTTGATTTTTCCAGCCTGGATGTATTCAACCATTGACCAGTCAGATCCATTTTCAGAACGTATACCTGTGTTTTCCAGAACTCCAACTTAAATACACAAATATGTTCTGGAAATTACCATTAAAATCAATCAATCCTATGCCAGTACGTGCGCATGTACATATGTCGACAACCCATCTTTAGACGGACATATATTAGCAACCATGTTACAGCTGCAACATCAAGGTCAACATAGATGGGATGTTTCTTTGCCTTCAGAAAGGAGGTTCAGGAGCGAGGGTTTTGAACACAAGAACAAGAGGACACGATCTAAGGTTAGTTGAGGCAAAGATTAGAAGCAACGTGAGAAAATATTCAAGTAGATGCCTGAAATAAACTTCCACCAGATGTGGTTGGTAAATGTACCGTAGTTAGAGCTGAACGTGCCTGGGATTACCAGATATCTGTCCGAAGATAAAAGTAATAGAAGGGCAGAGTAGCTTTTCAGAAGTCAATAGTACAAGCAAATATAAGAAATTGTAGTAGTTCTTAGGGTGGGTTCATACTGAGGAATTCTCGCAGATAATGTCCGAAATTCCGCTGTCTGTCCACACGCATGGCCACGCGCCTTTCCGACGGCTCCATAGACACCATTCTATGGGCCGCCGTATTCCGCTATCCGCCGAAAGAAGTGACATAGAATGGTGTCTATGGAACCGACAAAGGCGCGTGGCCGTGCGTGTGGACAGACAGCGGAATTCCGGACATTATCCGCAAGAATTCCGTAGTGTGAACCCACCCTTAGGGTCCTATTACACAAAGGATTTTTTTAACGATAAATGATCGCAAACGAGATTGTTTATAGTTAACCTGAAATCTTTCACCATATTACAGAGAATGATGGTCGTTAGTTACGATCGTTACTGTGATCGTTTATTCCTTCTGATTCCAGCAAAACAATGAACAATGTGCAATTACACTAAACGGTTAGTGAACAAATGCGGAACTTGAGCGAACGAATATGGAATTACAGCGAACGATTAACGATAATTTTAGGTTAAAATCTTAAGTCAACAATCAACGACACTTGAACGATTTTTCGAACGTTGCCTGCAATCACACAGAACGATTATTTATTATTATTTTTTTATTTTTCTGTGTTCGCAACCCCACCTCCCCTCTCACTTATCTGCTCATCACTAAAGGTCCTTTCACACTATGGAATTTTCACAGAATTTCAAGCAGCGGACCCCGCTTGAAATTCTGTGCAAATTCTGAAGTGTGAACGGATCCCAAAGGTGGGGGGGTACACAATCACAGTTCTCTCCCATCTTCCCCATACACATAAACGCTCAGTATGGTGGAATGTTCCTGTGTTGGTTGTCTATGGGGAGTGGTAACCTCAGCAAGACCGATCTCTCCGTGAGCGCCTGCCTCCGCTGGGAATCGCGCTTGCCTCCGCTCAAAGAATTGACATGTCAATTCTTTGAGCGAAGGCGCCCTATACATAACATTTGACACAGTGAAGCAGGCAAAATTCTGCGTGGAGTCTACTTAGAATTTGTGCCTGTTTTTCTCAATTTGAACATACCCTAAGAGAAAGCCGTCAGCAGCTGAGTGAGAAGGAAGCGCTGACAGCAGACAGATTGTATGCAGGATATAGTAATGGCTGTGCAATAATACACAACTTTCTCTTGTCTTTTTGACAGTTGACTGGATCGTTGCAAACATGATGGCGATACAGCAAAATGCACTGGGCCACGTCCGATATGTTCTGAAAGACGGCCTAAAGTTTCTTCCTCTTTACGGCTTGTATTTTTACCAGGTAATAGAAGTTGTAAACAAGTCTTTATGTGGAAGTAGAGAAGAATCCAAATTTAGCCAGAACCCGTAAAAACGAAAGTAGGTTTTAATAACTGGAACAAAGGCCATAATATGTGCAGTCACATTTTAGGCAGAGTTTACATCCTCATAGGTTGTTATATTAGTTGTATGCAGCAAGATTGTCTGATAAAATGTTGACAATAAAGATTGGGCGATGTAACCGTACAATAGAAGCGAATTGCTACATTCGGCAATCTGCTTATTAGCCTGCAGCTTTTTAAGGGTCCTATTCCACGGGCCGAGAAGGGCCCGATCAACGATGTAAACGAGCGCAGATCTGCTATATCGCCGCTCGTTCACTGGGCCTATTCCACGGCCTGATCGTTGAGCGAGGGCTGCAGGGACATCGTTACCGATGTCCTTGCAGCATCATACATTACCTGTCAGGTCTTCTCCTCCGATCCGTCTTCCTCCCCGGGTCCGGCGCGCTCTGCCTTCAGAATGGCCTGTCAGCTCACAGTCCCGGGTCCCGGCCTGTGATTGGCTGAGCGCTCCCTCAGCTGACAGGCCATTCTGAAGCTAGAGCGCGCGGGACCCGGGGAGTAAGATGGAGCGGAGGAGAAGACCTGACAGGTAAAGTATGGTGCTGCTTCTCAAATCGTCAGTCGCCCGCTATTCAACCGTAGCGATGCGCGGTGGGGGAACGATGATTTTAGGTCTGGCCCTAAATGAACGATCAGCTGATGACACGATCATCGGCTGATAGTTCTCTCTATTTCACAGAGCGATAATCGGCCGAATGGGGATGATTATCGTTACTGTGGAATAGGGCCCTAAGTCCGTACCACTCCACTCCAAAAGCTGGATCCAGTCCTGGAAACTTCTCCCAGCTTCTCTTCTATCCAGCTTTTCCGGGAACCTAGGACGAAGCGACACAAACTTCAAAGGCAGCCGGATTGCCGATCTAACATAGCGATTTGCTTCATTTGTACTGTTATATCGCCCATCTCTAGTTGACAACATTAAGGAAACTTAATGAATTCCATTAAAGTTAAAGGGGTCTGTCAGGCACTGTTAGTATCTTTTATGACTGATCTGGCATTGATGCTGTTGCAGAAAGAAATATTGATGTGACTATATACCTAAATATATTGGTGTGACACTACAGAAGCCATAGTAAAAGAGCTTCCTTCTGTACTGACAAGGCTGTCCCCCCCCATTCCCGTTCACTTCTCTGTTGCAGAGAAGCAAAGTAAAGACAGGATTGCTGTGTCCAATATAACCTATGGAGGGGGGGGGAAGAAAAGCCTTTGCTTAGTCAGTTTTAACCTATTGAGGGTCCGAGGAGGTTGACTGAACAGGACAGAACCAGCACTGCCATTTGTAGACTGATGATCCACATAAAATCCTGGAGTCACATGTCAGACTGCTCAGTGCTGGTCTGGGAACTTGGTGAGGTAAGATTGTGAGATGTTGTGCTGTGCTGGCTCCTATACTGCAAACTGCACAGGCTGGTTCTCTCCTCTCCTTGCTCACTCATCCCCCTCCCCCCTTCATAGGTTATATTGGACACAGCAAACCAGTCTTCACTTTGCTTCTCAGCAACAGAAAAGGAAAGGGAAGGGGGGCAGGTGGGATAACTGCCTAGTTGGTACAGAAGAAAACTCTTTTGCCTAATAAAACCTATTACAGAGTTTCTTATCATTTGTACTATTGATTTTTGCTGAGTTTTTTTAAAATGACTCTTACACTTTAAGGCAGGGTGCACCAATGAACTCAAAGGGTTGACGTGGTCGTGCACTGCCTGTGTGCCAGACGTAGAAATCTTCTCCAGCTATGTGTTGGAATAGATTTCTGACATACCTTCTGGCACTTTCTGGAGTGACTTATAGAAAATCAGCCAGGTTATTAGAGGCCACACCCTCCCATTACAGGGGTACTCCGACGAAAACCTTTTTTCTTTTGAATCATCTGGTTTAGATAGTTATATTTATTTGTTATCTGCATCCATTTAAAAAATCTCCAGTCTTCCAGTACTTATCGGCTGCTGTATATCCTGCAGGAAGTGGTGTATTCTCTTCAGTCTGACACAGTGCTCTCTGCTGCCACCTCTGTCCATGTCAGGAACTGTCCAGAGCAGGAGAGGTTTTCTATGGGGTTTTGCTACAGCTCTGGACAGTTCATGACATGGACAGAGGTGGCAGCAGAGAGCACTGTGTGAAACTGGAAAGAATACACCACTTCCTGCAGCACATACATCCGCTGATAAGTATGGGAAGACTTGAGATTTTTAAATAGATTTTAAAGAGATTTTTTTTTTTGCCGGAGTTTCCCTTTAAACCTGCATAGCTGGTGCAAGAAGGAATAATTTGCAATTTTTTGTGCTAGATTCAGCTGACTTATGTATGTAAGAAAACTTACCTAGAGCCGTCATAAATCCCACACATTTCTATAACTCCTACAAAGTTTGCATGGAGCATCAGGGCACACCGCTCCTCACCACAGTCACACAGATTTATAAGCAGCCTAGTAGGTCGGTTGTACATATATTTCAATGGGATTTACAAGAAGTCGGTGAATTAATAGCCTGTGAAACTCCTTGTGGTTGTGTGAAATAGGGTGTGCTTTATGTTCCCATCTACCGTTATTAATGCAGCCGTCCTTCCTGACAGCACGGGGGGATTTATGTGAAGAGAAGTGCCAAGTTTAATGAGACGAGGATGAAAAACAAGCTGCAGTCCCAGATGAAGGCAGAGACTCCAGTAAGTTCCTATGTGGAATATAGTCTGTTTGGTTGATGGATTTTGTATAATTCATTGTTGCACATACTTCCCTTTTGCTATAAACCTTAACTTCCAGTTACCAGAAAGTATCCTACTGTACATAGAAGCCGCGTACTGATAATGTCATCAGCATGCAAGTGTCATAGAGCTTGGCGGTCAGACTTTCACCCCTCCAGCTGTTGCAAAAAATACGATTCCCATCATGCCTGAACAGCCAAAGCATGTTTGACACCCGTGCCATTGATTCGTAAATAACTTCTGTTTAAAAATCTCAATCCTTCCAGTACTTATCAGCTGATGTATGCCCTGCAAGAAGTGGTTTATTCTCTCCAGTTTGACACAGTGCTCTCTGCTGCCACCTCTGTCCATGTCAGCAACTGTCCAGAGCACGAGAGATTTTCTATTGGAATTTGCTGCTGCTCTGGACAGTTCCTGGCATGGACAGAGGTGGCAGCAGAGAGCACTGTCAGACTAGAAAGAATACACTACTTCCTGCAGGACATCCAGTCTTCCAGTACTTATCGGCTGCTGTATGTCCTGCAGGAAGTGATGTAATATTTCCAGTCTCTCTGCTGCCACCTCTGTCCATGTCAGGAACTGTCCAGAGCAGTAGCAAATCCCCATAGATAACCTCTCCTGCTCTGGACAGTTCCTGACATGGACAGAGGTGGCAGCAGAGAGCACCATGTCAGACTGGAATGAAAACTCTACTTCCTGCAGGGTATACAGCAGCTGATAAGCGCTTGAGGTTTTAGTTTTTTTGTTTTTGTTTTTTTCAATAGTTCATTTTTTTACAACTCCTGTATAACGTTCTGACACCAGTTGATTTATTTATTTTTCCTCCGGACTACCCCTTTAAGACCCTGACTGATCAGTAGAAGGAACATGGAGAAGCGCTGTTTCTCCCTGGTGTGTACAGGCTCTATAGGCACAACAGCTGAGAGAGATGGCATTCAGACTAGTGCTTCTCCCCAGTCAGTGGGGGTCTTGGCCAAAGTTTTTATGGTCTTTATGATGTCAAGTGTTCTGAAATGAGAGGTAGGCTTAAAATGTACAACGGTCTGCAGATCATGGAATGAACACTTATCTGTAACGCGACTCTCTGCATCATAATTCACTATAATGTACTGAGCTCTCGAATAGCCAGAGGACTGCGCTACTGTCTTGTAGTGCTCTGACCTTTCAGGAGCTTACTGCATTTGTAAGAGATTTGTAATTAAAAAAAAAAATCTCCAACCTCCAGCTGCTGTATGCTCTGCAGGAAGTGGTGTATTTTGGTATTTTGTTCATTCTGACAGAGCTCTCTGCTGCCACTTCTGTCCATGTCAGGAACCGTCCAGAGCAGTAGCAAATCCCCCATAGAAAAACGTCTTTTGCTCTTCAGATTGGAAAGAATACACCACTTCCTGCAGGACATACAGCAGCTGATAAGTACCGGAAGGCTTGAGATTTTCTTTTTTGATAGAAGTAAATTACAAATCTATGGCACCAGTTGATTTGAAGGAAACAGCATCACGCCTGTCCTCGGGTTATGTGTAAGATTATGACTGATGCAGTCACTTCAATAGGACTGAGCTACAAGACCAGGTATAAAGGAAATAAAAATAAATTTCTCGGCACTCATCAATAATTGGTGAGTGCCGAGAAATTTATTTTTATTGTCTAAACAGGACTTGTTCCTATCTACGTGGACCACCGGAGAGTCCAGAGTGCCGAACTGAACTTGTGTGCTTGATCTCAGGTATAAAGGGAAGACCAGAGGGGTGCTGTTTCTGGACTACCCCTTTAACCCGTCAGATCCTCTCTTTCCCTTGGATATTATAAGCCCTGTTAGCCGCCTTTGCTACCAGCTGTCTAATGTTCCTGACCATCTGTAATTTCCCTGTTATGCCCCCGGTGTGGAGAAACATGTGCTCTCTCATTGCATATATTAACTCTAAATGAAATGACACAAAAATAGTTTTATTTTTGAATAATTCAATCAAGATCTTGTGCTGTAAGGCTTAGACGCTCAGGCAGGTCTGTGAGGAAAATAAGTTCCTTGTGTGCCATATATACACAGTGTAATAGGGTTATGAAGGGCGAGATTTATCAAACATGGTGTAAAGTGAGACTGGCTCAGTTGCCCCTAGCAACCAATCAGATTCCACCTTTCATTCCTCACAGACTCTTTGAAAAATGAGAGGTGGAATCTGATTGGTTGCTAGGGGCAACTGGGCCAGTCTCACTTTACACCATGTTTGATAAATCTCCCCCTTCATAACCCTATTACACATACTGTCCACCTACTTTTGTGTGTTTATATGTTGCAGTAAAATTATAGAATCAGGGATTTAATTAAATCCTGGGAAATGATGAAGTGGCCAAGCCGTTCCATCATTTTCCTGAAGAAAGTCAAGGATCTGATCAGTGGAATGGAATTCTATCATTTCCCCCCTTGCAACAAACAAGTTCCTTACTGCCTGTCGGGAGGTCCTGGACGGGGAGCAGAGCATCTACTTGCACGCACAGCGGAGAGCGGCACCGGACAGCGGAAGGTCCTCTCTGGATCTCCCGGCAGGGCATATGGATGGGGAGAAGAGTGGCGGCTCGCAGGCACGGTGGTGGACGGCCCCGGGAAGCAGAAGGACCTACCAGCTGGCAGAGCGGCATGCACCGGACCTCTCATTAATAACAAAAACACAATAAGTAGTCCTCTCCATTATGTGCATGAGCCCAGTAGTCCTGGATATTCATGAGAAACAGAAAATTCTGCCCACCAGCTGCTGATTGGCAGTTACCTATCCATGCTGTGTATAGGCAGTCAACTGTCAATCAGCAGCTGGGTGGAGGGGTGTGGCAAGAATGCTATTCTCCTGCATATTAGGAGAACGGATCAACGTAATGATTTAGTAATACACTGATCTTTCACTAGTTATGCTGCCGATCTGCGCTTGTTTAAATTATTGGCCGTTTAATAGGACCCTTGGGTCTTAACAGAGTCTATAGAATGTTGTTGGAAAAGTACCTGCTTGGTAATTCAGTGATATCTGATGGTGTCCTGACGCCAACATGGCGGTGTACCCTATCGGATAAGATGTACATCATGTTCTCAATTTTGTTTTTCTGGTCAATAATAAATTTGGATGCTACTTAATTTTCCTCTCGCATCTTTAGCCATGTACATTAAATTTGATAGTTGATACTCGTTGTGCCAGATGACATTTCCCATGACTTTTCCTGAAGATTGTAACTAAATTCTTCACATTATTTTACTTTTTATACTTGATGTCATAGCGATTTCTCGGTGTTGTTGGCTTCATGTATCACTGGACGACATTTGATAAATCCCAGTTGTTTTATTTTCCCTAATATTAGTATCTCAGTAAATCAGATTGCTTGGGGCTTCATAGACTGGAATCTTTGCTCATGGGGAGCAGTTACAGAAACTAAGGGCTTTATATATGACAAATTTAAAGAGACTGTCAGTAGGTTTATGCTGTCCTATCTCAGGAGAGCTAGTGACAGAAGCTGAACAGAATGATGTATCACTTACATCCTGCACGTCCTGTGCAGCTGATCCAGAGATCTCCTCCTGAATTACATGGACAATAAGTAGTCCTCTCCATTATGTGCATGAGCTCAGTAGTCCTGGATATTCATTAGAAGCAGGAAACTCCACACACCAGCTGCTGATTGGCAGTTATCTATCCATGCTGTGTAGAGGCAGTCACCTGTCAATCAGCAGCTGGGGGCAGGGGTGTGGCAAGAATCCTATTCTCCTGCATATTAGGAGAACGGCTGAACAAAATGATGTAAGTAATACACCGATCTGTTAAGCATCGCAGGGAGACCACTTGAAGCAGGATAGAAGTAGAGAAAAAGGACATTGAGAAAGAGAAATAGAAAGAGGAGAGAAAAAAAGGGGGGGGGCATGGTGGAGGAGGCCAACACATAGACGCTGCCAAGCACAACACCAGGCCCCTAACAGGTTGCACAGGATGAGGTTAAGAATCGCCTCCCCCCGGACCCTAGGACTGAGTAAGCGCCCACCCCCACACCAGTTTGGGAGAGCCGGTCTTAGCCTGAGTCTCTGAGAAGAGCAGCATAGTCGGGCGAACCCTTGAAGTCCATCCAGGCTGACCATGTCTGAGCGAACTTCTTGTTAGTGTCCGGCAAGGAGGATGTAAGGTCCTCATTGAGTATCAGGTCATTTACCTTGGAAATCGACAGCGATATCGGTGGGGGGGTCGTTTTCTTCCAATACTGTGGAATTGCACGCTCTGGTGGCTGCGACCAGGAAGCGCAGTAGAGATTTTTTTCTATTTCTGAGTTAGGATACTACAGTGATGTAGAAGGAACAATGGCGGGGATGATTCCAACGTCCATTTAGTAACTTGACTTTTTTTTTTAATTCAGAGTGGAGAGTGGACGTGCTGCAGCACATCTTCTCCCGCCTCGTTCTCCCAATCGGTTCGGGTATGAACACTCAGACCTGGACTGATGTCTGGACATGTCTCTGAAAAGTTGTTTTTTTTTGTCAGGTCATTGACATTTTAAAGTGACAAACATTTTATTCAATGTCAAATATCATAGTTGAACTTGTACCAAGTTAAATATTTTTGCACATAGTCATTTAGCAAACTCATTGCCCTCTCCTGATAGGCTGCTCTTTTCATCCTATTGTTACCAGCTCATTGTCTAGGTTACGGACCACCACTCTGCTCTAAGAACAGTCTGGCAGCTGTGTATGTGCATGTATAGCTGTAGTGTGCATAGGTCTTAGGGATCCACATTGTGTTGACTGTATCTACATGCCGGGCTGGAGTGGCCTTTGTGCAAAAATGCAACTTTATATCAAAATCCTAAATCCCAACTATAATAAAAATAATAATTAAAAATAATAAAATTTATAATAAAAATTAAACATAATAAAATATTATTTATCTGTATAGCGCCAACAGATTCCACAGCACTAACAACTACATGTTATTTTCTTAGTACATATGCAAATACTTTGTTTTTCCATAAAATGGACTACAAAAAGGTAGTGTGAACCCAGGCTGAGTGTATTTTTTAGAGACCTAACTCCTACATGAAGTGTGGCCTTATTTGTCTGTATGTAATGCAGGGTGATTGTAGATGCTCTTAGACGCCAAGTGAAGTGTAGTTGGACTTAGTTTAGCTGCTTCTAAGCTTCTGTTATACTCACAAGACTTGTATATAAGAGGCCTAGTTCTCAAAATTAAACAAACATTTGCAGACAAATCCGTAGATGAAAAGACCCGGCGTTCTCCAAAGATTATTCCGGGTAAAGTCACTGGGGAACGTGCCAGGATATTGTGTCCTGGGGCTGTATGTTAGTAGGTTACATGTGTAGATCTGCATCTATAAACTGCAATACACCTGTACACCTGCGGCTTGTCTCTCTATAAGATCACTTCCCACTAGAGCAGATTTCACTGTGATGTGTTCTCTATTCCTTCTGTGTATATTGACCCTATATTTGGGTGGTTAACTCCGATATGTTGCATTTACAACATTAATGCTATTCTAATGCACACAAGATAATATGCTTACCAGTGTGCTAGACCAGATGTATCTTAAAGGGGCACTCTGGCGAAAATCTTTTTCTTTCAGATCAACTGGTGATAAAAAATTATATAGATTTGTAACTTTTATTTAAATATCTCCAGTCTTCCAGTACTTACCAGCTGCTGTATGTCCTGCAGGAAGTGGTGTATTCTTTCCAGTCTGACAGTGCTCTCTGCTGCCACCTCTGTCCATGTCAGGAACTGTCCAGAGCAGTAGCAAATCCCCATAGAAAACCTCTCCTGCTCTGGGACAGTTCTTGATATGGACAGAGGTGGCAGCAGAGAACACTGTCAGACTGGAAAGAATACACCACTTCCTGCAGGGCAAAAAGCAGCTGATAAGTACTGGAAGACTGTAGAATTGTAAATAGAAGTAAATTACAAATCTATTTAAATTTCTGAAACCAGTTAATGTGAAAGAAAAAGATTTTCGCCAGAGTACCCCTTTAAGATCATACGTTTTATTTATTTTTATTTTTGCATGTCTATTTAAGAAATACATATTTGTTAAACCCTTTACCGACTATTGTTTTGCCAATAATATTATAAAGCACAAGAAAAAAATCAGTTTTACTTGTTGTTTTTGCGTTTTACAGATGTACCTTGTGATTTTCCCAGAAGGAACACGGTACAACCCTGATATACCGAAGGTTATTGCGGATAGTCAAGATTTTGCTATAAAAGAAGGTAAAAATTCTAAAAGTCCATTCACATGGGAGGTTGTGTGATCTGGTAGGCAGCAGATGCTGTTGTATTATATAACCAATCTCTTTCTTTGTACCATGCAGCTGCTATAGCTAACATGTTCCATGAACCAGTGGAATCCATTGATTCATCTTTCCTCGTGCCAACCATAGAGGACTGTGGCCCTTTATTCCTGACACATTGGGAGTTTGATAACAATTGATCATAATTTACGTTGCATACCTGAAGGCTTACAGCAGGGGTACTCAATAACTTTTAGTGAAGGTCCGCTTACCGGGGTCTATTGTCAGGTGAAGGTCCGAGCTGAACATCAGTAGGAAACGTGTTTTGTTACTTTTCACAAACGTTGTTGAACTATTTACATACAGAATTGCTACTTATTAGTGGGAAAACTGGCATTTTTTTTTTCTCTCACCGGCCCTTATATAGCCCCCCTGTGCGCCCCCCCAGTAGTATATAGCCCCTTTGTGCACTCCCCCTCCCATATAGTATACCATAAAAAAAAAAAAACATTTATACTCACCTGGGTCTCGGCGTCTCATCTTCTCTTCCCCTCTTGTGGCCGCACTGCAGCCGTCACTAGAGGCGCCTCTCCTCTTGTCCTGGCGTCGGCGCTCGAGTGACTCGAGAAACCAGAGGCAGAGTGCGGCCTCTTGTGACCGCTGTGGCCACAAGAGTGACTGACAGGGAGGAAGCCAATAGCTCCCCCTCGGTCAGCGATCGTTACGAGCGCTCATAGTTCATGTGCAGAGCGCAGCTCAGTATACAGCTATACTGCGCTGCAGCAGGGGTCCGGACAGCTGACCTCCGCGGTCCGCGTTCAGACAGCGGTCTGTCAGTTGAGGACCCCTGGCTTACAGCATACAGTCCTTTATGGCCAAGTGACCTGTCTTCTGAAAATGGACTCTAGCCTACCAAAACAGAGTAAACTCTGCATCTCTGTCTGAACTTATTGGACGTCTTCATCACAAATGTGTCTATTTTGGGTAAACCATTTAAACCCCAGCAGCGTTCTCCCTACACTTACCATATACGTGCTGAGTGTTTATGGCTCTGTGGCCAAGGACTGACTCTCTTATTTCAAGCGAGTTTTTGTTGTTCCAGAACTTTGCAATTTGGCTGAAGAACACAGGCATTCTTAGAACCATTGTTGTCGGTCTCTGGTATACTTCTGCGCTGGGGCCTTTTTATATTAAGGAATGTGAAGTAGTTATTTAAAACAGGATATTGGAGTCAAAGCAGACGTGTACTGTACATTGTGCCCCAAAATAAGCAGCCGAAAACTGTTCTATCAGAGGCAGACACGCAGAATGGTCATAGAAAGTATATCGGGGAATTTGCCTTCAAGTCGGAGCGTTTATCTTACGGCTTAGCGTCCGCTAGGAAGGAAACAAACTTATCCTTAACTAACCTCGAAGTGACAGTAATAAATTAGTAACTCAGTCATCATCTACAAGAAAAACACGCCTGTGTCTGTTTAATATTACCGGCTTCCATATCTAGGTGCAGTGAGCTCTAAGCATCTTTCCCATGCCTGTATACTGTCAGCTCTGTATGTGACTGAAGGTAAAAGTGAGCTGCACACATCTCTCCTCCTCCTTTTCCTGTGTGATTGTAGTTCTATTATCCTCCCTGAATTAAGTTACGACTTTCATAGATTGCAAGCTCTTGCGAGCAGGGCCCCCGCTCCTCAGGTTTGATGGTTACATGTGTGTCTGTGCTGAAAAATATATGTTGGCGCTATATGAAATGATTGCAATAGACGTTCTGTGAAGGTTCGCACAGGACAGAAACGCAGCAGGAGAAAAGGTTTAGTATGAGTTGTGACTTATTGAGTCATCTTTGCTCATTCTGGTTAAAGGAGAAGTCTGGCGAAAATTTTTATTAATGTATTGTATTGCCCCGAAAAGTTATACAAATCCCCAATATACACTTATTATGGGAAATGCTTATAAAGTGCTTTTTTCCCTGCACTTACTACTGCATCAAGGCTTCACTTCCCGAATAACATGGTGATGTCACTTCCCGAATAACATGGTGATGTCACTTCCCGAATAACATGGTGATGTCACGACCAGACTCCCAGAGCTGTGCGGGCTGTGGCTGCTGTAGAGGATGATGACAGGGGGATGTTCAGTGTCCCTCCAGTGCCCTGTGTCCCCTTGCCATCATCCTCTCCAGTAGCCAGAGCCCCTACAGCTCTGGGAGTCCGGTCGTGACATCCCCATGTTATCCAGGAAGTGACATCACCATGTTATCCAGGAAGTGACATCACCATGTTATCCAGGAAGTGACATCACCATGTTATCCAGGAAGTGACATCACCATGTTATCCAGGAAGTGACATCCCCATGTTATCCAGGAAGTGACATCCCCATGTTATCCAGGAAGTGACATCCCCATGTTATCCAGGAAGTGACATCCCCATGTTATCCAGGAAGTGACATCCCCATGTTATCCAGGAAGTGAAGCCTTGATGCAGTAGTAAGTGCAGGGAAAAATATAAGCATTCACTGTAAGTGTATACTGGGGATTTGTATCACTTTTTGGGGGCGATACAATACTTAAAGGAGAAATCCAGCAATTTTTTTTTTAAGGTTCCTATAACACGGAGAAATATGCAGAATCAGGCAGATTATCGCTCCGCATAATAAAGAAAAAAAAACCACACATAACCTTTATGTATCGCCATGTTCGTAATGACCTGTACTAAACTATAATTTTATCTCGCTTGGCACTGGAACCAAAAAATAACCAAACGTGCCAGAATTGCTAATTTTTGTAACCTTACCTCCAAAAAAAAAGTGAACTAAAAATGGACCAACAAAATCTACAGCTCATCCTGGGAAAAAAAAACAAGCCCTCACATAACTCCGTCAACTGAAAAACAATTTTGGATTTTTATTTTTTTTCCACAGGGTTTTCCCAAGATTACAGTTTATGGCGTTAGTTAAGTGATTTCTGAGGATCGGCTACTGTGACCCTGACTGATCGTGTAGATGAGGGTCCTGAGTGCCCCTTTGAAAATGTAGCAGCACTATGCATAACAAACTGCGGTTGGCCAGTTGGCCTACACGACCACCGCTTCACTCCAATAGCACTTAGGATCCCCGTCACTGTTATCGGTAGGGTTCCAGCACCGTGACTATAAGATCCTGGTGGGCTGTCGCAGGTATCTGGAGTCATGGTGACTGCCATAAATCTTACTGCTGCCGGAGGGTGAAGATCCAAAGAGCGAACATGGTGATCGAGATGATCAATTGGGTTCAAGTCTGGGAAATTGGGTGGCATGGGTAGTACCTGAAAAGTTTGTTCATCCCAGGAAAGACAATCGGCATGTATAGGGGTGCGTGGCCTGCAAGGTTAGATTTATACCCACATCAATATGCCATGTAGTGTTTCCATATAACTAATTGTATTATGCATTGTATCTTCTAGGACTTCCAGTTCTTACACATGTGCTAACGCCCCGTGTTAAGGCGACTCACATAGCCATTGAGACCATGCAGGACTACTTGGAT